>NC_085858.1:48363303-48393303 GCF_034702125.1 Engraulis encrasicolus | reverse complement strand
TACCTTATCATACTCTTTATTCTGACACTTATGTATGTAGATATTGAAAATTGAATGCATAAATCAACATTGTAGTATCTAAATATGCTGTCGCTAGATCTATTTATAGCCTATTTCATGATTCCGCCGTCTGACGATCATTCACCGTTCAAATAGCATGCGTAAGCTAAGCGCTAACGTGATGAACGTAACTCCCGCCATAGAATCGCCATAACATCAAATGCGCAAGGCGGCGCACTCGTTAGTGCCGTTCGTAACGGCTGCCTCATCAGCTAACTTGACCTATCTGATCAGTGACATGTTTATGTAGGAGGAGAGTCATCGAGTCACTACCTCCCGTTTCGAATTGGGCCAGTGTTGTTATCAGCGAACTATCAGCGAGCTATTTCATCGTGGTTAGTGAGAAGTTGAATCATGATGAAGTTCTGAGCATGTTATTTACCTATTCTGACTCTGAAGGACCGTTTTTATCTCACGAGGAGGATAATGATCGGACGAGCACTCTTTGTTTACCGCGGCGAAACTTCCGAAGGCAGTGATGCCGACATGCGAAGCAAGGATGTTCTCTAAGCACACACACACATTTAAACTCACTCGGTGACTTTATCCTATCTCAAGTGAGTCGGTGGTAGTGGCGAATGCAGTCGTAGTGTCCATACAGGTATTGGTGGAGGGGGTGAGAGAAGTGGGTCTGGTAATGTTAGCTTGCGCTCCCTCCATTCAGCCCCCGGTGATGCGGGTAGCCACCTATCCGGACGCAAACGCAATAATCCTGGGATCAGACAAACACTGTTCACCAAGCAGCACACACACACACATTCTGTCCCTCTTTCTGACTTCTACTGGGTGAATGGCAGCGGCGAACGTGGCCATATGACCGTATGGAGAGGTTTTGGTAATAGAACGCACGGTGACGACGCATAGGCTACCCTAAAACAGTAACGTGCAGTAACGGAGTGTATGAAATTGTAACGGCGTTATACTGACAGTAAGAATAATTAGTTAGATTACCCGTTACTGAAAAATGTAACGGCGTTAGTAACGCCGTTTATTTAAACGCCGTTATTCCCAACACTGTAGAATAGTATGCCTTTAATTATCCCGCCATGGGGAAATTCATTTGTTGCAGCAGTAACATACAGATTGTGCAAAGACAGTAGACAGCATATATACAACACAGGACCAGGAGGTTAAAAAGTATATGTAGGATAGATAAAAAAGAGATGTTAAAGAAAATAGAAATGTCTCTGTTAAAAACAACAAGTACATTAGTTAGTACATAGTACATTAAAAAGGAGGAGAGGGGGGCTAGAACAATAATAAATAAGTAAGTTAAAAAGTTAAAAAGATAAAAAGACCATCACTACCACCACCACCATCACCATCACCATCATCATCATCATCATCATCACCATCATCACATTAACTATTAACAGCATAAAATACAGTTGTTAGGAATGTTATTTAGTGCACTCACACAACAATACAACAAAAGACACAAAACTAGGGAGGGGGGGTATGAAAGAAAACAGGGGGGTACATAAATAAATAAACAGGGAATGACATGCAAAAACATTGGAGACATTGAAAAGTGCAATGGAATATTTAAAGTGCATGGTGTTTACAGAAAGCAGTAGCATTGTGCAGAGTAAACAAAGGAGGTTGGAAGGCCAGGTATCTGAGTAGCTGTAAAGTGCTAGTGCATATTTAAGTGGCGGATGGCTTGTGGGTAGGTACTGTCCCTAGAGCGTGTGGTGTTGCTTGGGATACTGCGGTACCTTTTCCCTGAAGGCAAGAGTGTGACACAGCACTCCACAGCACACAAGTGTTCACTGCACACTGCACACAACGAAATTGCATTTTTATGCCTCACCCGTACAAGGGGGCAGCCCCCAATGGCGCCCCAAGGGAGCAGTGCGGTGGGACAGTACCGTGCTCATGGTACCTCAGTCACCTCATGGTCATGGAGGAGGATGGGAAAGAGTACTGGTTATTTACTCCCCCCACCAACCCTTGCGGGGTCGGGAGTCAAACTGGCAGCCTTTGGGCCACAAGTCTGACTCCCTAACCGCTAACCCATGACTCCCTTACATAAGCCATTAGACTCATTAGCTATAGTCTATGAACAGCGCCTGATTTCTTAATGAAGATTGTATTTCAAACCGTCTTTGTAAGGAATGCAGATGTACACACACAGAGTGCCTTCCAATATGCGGCCTTGCGTCCTCCATTTGTGCTTGTGGCCTCACCTCGCCTCCTGGCCCAAACAATAAAGTTTCCCAGCTCTCACCCTAGCCACAACAACTTTTGGTGGACTGTTTTTCATTCACCATCCAGTTTGCAAATGAGAAAATAACTTTACAATTGAGCTTTTGCAAGATATTAAAATATAATGCTGGTACAAGGCCACAAGCACAAGTGGAGGACGCAAGGTCGAATATTGGAACGCACCCACAGAAATGCAAGGTGACGCGGCCTTGTGACAATGTAGGCCTACCACTACTGCTCCTGGTGGAAACTCCATGAAACATTTAGCACGCTTTGTGGAATACAATTCGCTCTTGTTTATTATTGTATAGCTTGTGTGTTATGCCTTATTTCAGTGAGCCAAAGAAGCATTTTCATACATTATTAACTCCGGATATACTACATATACTTACATTTATAGTGGTGTATGTGGTGCTGGGTCTTTAATAATTCATATGGCCAACCACGTTGCTTCTGCATACAGTGTAACACTTCAAAAGTATCAACAAGGAAGGAAGGACCCTGTGAAATATGTCAACAATGTGCAGCTGATGGTTAGAGGCCTTAGAATCAAAAGGTTGCAGGTTTGAATCTTGTGTGTGTTTGAGTGTGTGTGCGTGTGAGTGTGTGCGTGTGCGTGTGTGCTTGTGCGTGTGCATGCGTGTGTGTGTGCGCATCTCTGCATGTGTGTGTGTGTGTGTGTGTGTGTGCGTGGGTGTGTGTGCATGCATGTATGTGTGCGTACGTGTGTGCGTGCGTGTGTGTGTGCGCGCATGCGTGCATGTGTGTGTGTGGGTGTGTGTGCATGCATATATGTGTGTGTGCGCATCTCTGCGTGTGTGTGTGTGCGCATCTTTGCGTGGCTGTGTGTGTGCGCATCTTTTACGTGTCTGTGTGTGTGTGTGTGTCCATCTGCGTCTGCGTGTGTGTAGGGTCCTCCTGGTCTTGATTGGCTGATGTTGGGGTGGTCTTTGGTCCCTCAGCTGGCGCTGCATGGTGGCCAGTCACCCCTGGATGATGCGAACAGCACCATATGGGACTCTCAACTGGCATGGCCTCACCTTCCTCTCATCTAAAGGGTGGGGATGGATGTGTGTGTGTGTGTGTGTGTGTGTGTGTGTGTGTGTGTGTGTGTGTGTGTGTGTGTGTGTGTGTGTGTGTGTGTGTGTGTGTGTGTGTGTGTGTGTGTGTGTGTGTGTGTGCGTGTGTGTGTGTGTGTACAAGGCTATCTTGTTTATTTATTTATTTATTTAAATCTGTGTATGTTTGTGTGCACACATTTGTGTGTGTGTGTGCGCATACATGTGTTATGTGTGTGTGTGTGTGTGTGTGTGTGTGTGTGTGTGTGTGTGTGTGTGTGTGTGTGTGTGTGTGTGTGTGTGTGTGTGTGTGTGTGTGTGTGTGTGTGTGTGTCTGTGGGTGTATGTGTTTCCATCTCCACGCGTGCGTGTGTATTTATGCCCATCTTTGTGTGTGTGTGTGTTTGTGTTTGTTTGTGTTTGTGTATGTGTGTTTGTGTATGTGTGTGTGTGTATGCACGTACTCTCTCTACGTCTCTTCCCTGGAATACCACGCTGCTTGCTGGCTGCTTGCTGGCTGCTGGCGGTGATGCGAAGCGACAGCTAGCCTTCACGCTCCACTGCCTGCTGTGTCCTGAAACACACACAGGAGGCCTGCTGCAGCACTGGGAATAAAGGGGAAAAAAGGTAACAGGAAAATATATATGGACATTATATGGAGAGATGAACGGATGGACAGACAGATGGAGAAAGAGAGGAATGGAGTGAGATAAAGACGTTTAGATGTTGTATTTTAGGGCCCTGCCGTGGCATATATAACGAATGGTAGGGCACTGGGTTTCTACGCTGGCTACTCGGGTTCGATTCCCGGTCTGGGTCATTTTCCGATCCCTCCCCGTCTCTTTCTCACTCCCCACTCGTTTCTTGTCTGTCCTTCACTGTCCTGTCAAGAATAAAGGTGAAAAGCTAAAAAAAAAAAAACGTATAGTTATTTAACTTAAATATAACTCATAAGTAGTTATATTTTAGATGTGTTATATTGGGCCGTGGGTATTGAGTCCTTATCATACAAATGTATGTACACTCCCACACCCAAACACTCTGACGCATGTGCGCACGCACACACACACACACACACACACACACACACACACACACACACACACACACACACACACACACACACACACACACACACACACACACACACACACACACACACACACACACACACTGATGACTCAGATATCCAGCGTCTGCCTGTTACAGAACAGACTGAACAGAACAGCTTTTCAATTTATTTTGTAGCCCTAAGGATGACACCATGTAGTTCCTTCACCTTCTCAACATGTCGTTACAATGTCTTGTTTGTCTTGCCCCATGTTTTTATTTATCCTTATTATTCGTATTCGGCAAAATATCTTCATATCATATAAGAATTTTTTTTAATACATTTATTTTTGGACAAGTTCTTGACCTTGTCTGTGTTGTACGTCATTGTCCTGTGGCATTTCATAACAACATTAAGTGCAGGACTCAAAGTCGCCCTGCAGTACCCAAGAGCCCGCTGCTATCTTCTGCTCAGCTCACTTTTTCCCATCTTGTTACGTCTGGGTCAGCTGGTGTGGGAGATTACTCATGTGGCCAGACTATCGGCCAATCAGCAAATGGGGGGTAGAAAGAGGAATGGGGCAAAAAAATGACATTTTACATACAAGCCAGAGCCGTAGATAAGAAGAGTTAAAGCATTTCCATCGGATCCCCAAAACTGGTGGCGAAACTGATCATATGTGGTCAAAGATGGCCGACCTCGCGGTCGCATTCATATGTAGCTTCCGTTTCCATAGACTATCATTGGCGACTCTGAGAACAATTTATGTAGTCTAACAACCGTTTTTGCGCATTTCAAAGCACACAATTTCAAGGGACTGTGCAATTACTTTACCTAATATGACAACTTGTGTCAGAACAAAAGTAGCGCCGTCTAATTTGTAGAATTGGTACATGTAATCTAGCCATGCTAACACAAACCTATGGCAGAGATGTAAACCCACGTAAAACCATGTGACCAAAGATCAAAGACTGTGTCAACTCTTCCTATCGAGCTCTGATACAAGCAGTTCATATGTCACAACCTAACGCTATCAATTGGGTTACATCAGATGGACATTTCACCTCTCGCACCAGTAATCATTTCTCTATACTTATGAACGGCCATCCGAGTACTTTGCTCGTGAATGTGCGTTACGCCCCTTTTTGGGGGAAAACAAACCGAATGTCTTATTATCTTACATGCTACATCAGCGAGCCCAAATAAACACAGTCCATGCTTCAGCCACGGCTGTTTGGCGATATTATTTGAACAGCCGACAACACAACACGTCTTCGGCATGTTGAGCGTGAACAACGCTAGTCTACAGGTCCTTGTCTTTTGTTTATTCTTTCCCAACACCACCAATTGACTTGCATTGGTTTTCCCCCAATGTTTTCCCCCAAAAAGGGACGTAACGCACATGGCACACATCACTACGTTTATGCGTATTGCGCAGTTCCAGATCGAGCAGTAGAGTATAAATTAAATTAGCACGATGGTATGGTAAGACCAGCCCATCCTTGACCAACCCGTGACCATGCATTACAAGAATTCTGTCCCCGACCAGCCCTTATGTGTTTATAGTGTGATTTTAACAGGGGGTGGGGGGGGGGGGCGAGGGGGATCATGTAGGCCTATTTAGAGTGTGAAGTGAACAAGGGTAGGGGCAGGGACAGGCCAGGGCAAGACAAGTTCTGGATATAGGCCTACAGTACAAAAAAAAGCACCATGCACGACTTTAAAATTACCTCTTTATCTTCTTCTGCAATCCTTTCCATGACCAGCTCTGGACCATGTATTTCTGAAAGTATGTCCTCGACCAACCCCTGCTCATGTGTTTACAGTGTGAATTGAACAGGGGCAGGGGCCTGACGAGGGAAGGGCAGTGTAATTCAGGCATCCTGTCTCTCACACGATGTGGTGCTAATCATAGCTAGCCCAGAGAAACAGCAGTTGGAAACCCCCCTCCCTCCGCTCCGACCCCAGAAAGCACAAGCCTCTGCCAAGCATTTGTTTCATCTGACATATAACGAACCAGCTGATTCTAATTATCTCACTTCTTTGGCTGGCAGGGCCGACAAGGGAATTCAATCACCTGTTTTAACCTTTTACAGCATTGGGGGGGTTCGAACAGAGCACAGAGATATAACTGCGTGTTCTAAAACAATGTCAGAGCCTGATGATTCCATGTAATCTTCTATGCAGCACAGTATTGTTCCAGAACTTTCATCTCAGAACATTCCCGTCTCCAGTGTTGCAAGATTGGGCTGTTTCCCGCCCAATTGGGCTGCTTAGGATGGCTGTGCAGGTAAAAATGGCATTTATCAGAAAAACCTGCCCAATTTTTTGCCATAGAAATCAATAATATTGGGCGCGATTTTGTGCTTCTAGGCGGGTTTTGAGCATTATTTGGGATGGAAATCATCAGCCTCATCTGGCAACCCTGCCCGTCTCATCAGTGTGGCAAGTCACCTTTGGAAGGATGGGATTTTTTTTATTATTATTTCTCCAGAATCTGAACACGCACTTTGATCAATAGGCTTTTGCTTTGTGAGACAGACCATTGAAAGTCAAAAGTTTTTTTGAGAGAGAGATAAAAAATCATCAAAGCAGAGAATTCTGTGATCTATCTCTCTACATATACACTGTATGCCTCCCACTGGAGTACCATGTGAGCATACTGTCTCTGCACGTGTTCTTACAACACATACAGTACGATATAGCCTAATACACATTCTTCTCTCTATGTGCCAACTGATCGTAAGCAGAGCTGAGATATTCAGCTTCAGGAAGTAGTGCAGTCAAGGGCCACTGACAACTTTAGGCCGGGCTCAGGACAAAGTAATCTGTAAGGGCCCTCCAAACAATACATACTTAGGCAATGTAATGTGGCCCCAATTCTGGGCCCCCTCTCTCCCTGGGCCTGGGACAGCTGACCCCCCTACCCCACCTCATCCCCCCATCAGCTTCCCTGAGTACAGTAGTATTCACCATATCAGCTCAGCTCAGTCGCCCATCCACTAGACCAGTGTTTCTCAAAGTGGGGCGTAAGCCCCCTTGGGGGGTGCTCGGAAGCATCCAGACCCTCCAAAGGGGGGAATGATGGGAAAAGTTTGAGAACCACTGCACTACACCATATGGTAATGCCATATATAGTAACAATGTTTAGTCAGGCAGACGACATACTGACTGAAATCAACTGTAACGACGCAGAAGTGGAAATGCTGTATGGTTTGCAATGTTGTTCAACATTCTGGAGCTATGAAAATGCCTCAGTCCTGTTCTTGAGTCTGTACAGTAGGCCTACATACGGCTATACTGTGTGTGTGTGTGTGTGTGTGTGTGTGTGTGTGTGTGTGTGTGTGTGTGTGTGTGTGTGTGTGTGTGTGTGTGTGTGTGTGTGTGTGTGTGTGTGTGTGTGTTGTGTGTGTGTCCTTTTGGAGTGTGTAGGAGCGAGTGCGTTAGAGGGGTTCCCAAACATAACCATGACAAGGCCCCCGTATACTGGTAGATTCCAGGCAAGGCCCCCCTGACATGGGCTGTGCATTTCTTTCGTGCACACACAGATAGAATGATAGAGTTGGCGCATATTGGTGCAACTAAAGTAAAAATCGTTTGGCTGATTTTAGTTAATCTGATTTTAGTTATTTAGCTATTGAATAACTTTACCTATTGAACTTAAGCTATATAAATTCACTTGATTATTTAAAATGTTTTGCTATAGCCTACATTTCCTGCTGACCTGCTGCGGCCCCCATAGCAACCCCTCGCGGCCCCCCAGGGGTCCCCGGCCCCCACTTTGAAAAACACTGCGTTAGATGGACTATTCGTGTCAGTGAGGGAGAGTGATGATTAGACCAAGAACAGAGAGAAAGGCGAGGTGAATGGCAGAAAATGAAAGAGGGTCGTAATGAGCATGTCTGTTCTCTCTCGCCTGCCATGCAAATAATTAACAGTCAGATTAATAGTTCATTAATCTAGTTATTGGGATTTGAAATTAAAAGCGGATTCAGTCTTGGGGGGGTGGGGGTGTCGCTCTGTGTGTGTGTGTGTGTGTGTGTGTGTGTGTGTGTGTGTGTGTGTGTGTGTGTGTGTGTGTGTGTCTGTGTGTGTGTGTGTGTGTGTGTGCGCGCGCGTGTGTGTGTGTGTGTGTGTGTGCGTGCATGCGTGTGCATGCGATATGCCTCTGTGTGTGTGTGTCAGTGTGCATGCACGTGTGTTTGTGCATGTGCATGTGCATGCATTAAATGTTATTGTATATTATCTTTAGTGCCTCCATTAACTTTCAGAAACCCCAAATACCATCCTCAAAACAGTTTTGTGGATGTTTGATAAAACAGGGTTCGGTAAAAAAAAAAGTGTGGTTTCAGTTCTGGTATAGACACCTACACTGGTGTGTAAATTCTGAGTGTTGATGATATTAAAGGGACACTGTGTGAGATTTTTAGTTGTTTATTTCCAGAATTCATGCTGCCCATGCACTAATGTTACCCTTTTTCATGAATACTTACCACCAGCATCAAATTCTAAGTATTCATTATGACTGGAAAAATTGCACTTTTCATACATGATAAGGGGGATCTTCTCCATGGTCCGCCATTTTGAATTTCCAAAAATAGCCATTTTTAGCTGCAAAAATGACTCTACTTGGACCATACTAGAAAATATTTGTTTATTACTTTGTAAACTATCATGAAAAGGTCATATTTGGCAATAGGCAACACAGTTTCAATGAGCACAGTGTTCCTTTAAGCTTCTCTACTGGGTAACCGTTATTACCACTATTATACATTTGTAAAGGAGGGCTTTGACAAACACAGGCATAAGATACACATGTACACTACAGTACACGCATGCTCAAACAGACCCATACAGAACGAGACACAAAAGATACATACTCTATTGAAACCAAGATAAATGTTCACACACACACACGCACACGCACACGTGCACGCACACACACACACACACACACACGCACACACACAAGCGCACACACACACACGCACACGCACACACACACACACACACACACGCACACACACAAGCGCACACACACACACGCACACGCACACGCACACACACACTCCGTGTTTTACAGTAATGATTTTTGCTGTGCTGTGTTAGTTGTGGCAGTCGGGGCCTGTCTTCCCCTTTTGCTGTGTTCTTCAGCGCGACAGGGCTGACACCCGGATCAATAGCCAATTATAAAGGGCATCGACAGATTAAAGCCGCCAAAGCTTAGAACAAGGCTGTCCACCGGAGAGGTATGTGCATGTGTAAGCTATCGGCATTTGTGAGACACACGGAGAGAGAGATGGAGTGTGCCAGTGTGTGTGTGTCTGTGTGCGCGCCGCGTGTGTGTGTGTGTGTGTGTGTGTGTGTGTGTGTGTGTGTGTGTGTGTGTGTGTGTGTGTGTGTGTGTGTGTGTGTGTGTGTGTGTGTGTGTGTGTGTGTGTGTGTGTGTGTGTGTGTGTATGCGTGCATGTGTGTGTGTGTGTATATTGGTATCTCAGTATCTCTCTGTGTGTGTGTGTGTGTGTGTGTGTGTGTGTGTGTGTGTGCGCGTGCGTGCAAGACTGCATATATGACGTGTGTGTGTGTAGGCTGTGTGACTGCGTGTGTGTGCTCCACATGCGTGAGGGATTCAGAGCTGCTTGGGCAGTGTTGGATCACCCTAATATCTCACTGCAGTGTTGGATCACCCTAATTTCTCACTGCAGTGTTGGATCACCCTAATGTCTCACTGCAGTGTTGAATCACCCTTATTTCTCACTGCAGTGTTGGATCACCCTAATTTCTCACTGCAGTGTTGGATCACCCTAATATCTCACTGCTCTAATGACGAAGCCTGAGCATGTGCTGCATGTCCTATTGTTTCAGTACTCGTGTGATATACTGTACTGCGTTTTTGGCTAAGTACGAAGTAACCTCTTAAAACAAAAAAGTGCAGTATAATTGGTTTTTATCGTTTTTTTCTGAAACGGGACAAAGTTGTAGCAAATTTTTTTGACACAAGACAAAGAAGGTATTTCAAAGCCAATTTTCCGGTCTAAACTCCATTTCGACCATTTTCAAGATACTGCGTTCTGAAATGGTAGGGCAGTATACTAAGCTATGATTTGCTATGCTGTATACTATGCAATGCTGTGCTACTGTATACTATGCTACTATATTATACTGTATTGTACTGTTCTAAATAGGCCTATATTATACTATACTATATTATATTATATTATATTATATTACATTATACTATACTATACTATACTATAAGGAATAACGGCCAACGAGGTGTCCCGATATCAAGGGAAATAATGGACGTGGCGGAGCGTTCTACCAGCCCGAGGGCTGGTCGCTTCGCCAAGTCCATTTTCCCTTGATATCGGGACACCTCAAAGGCCGGTATTCCGCTTATCACCCGGTTGCCAGCATTTAAGTATTCATTTATTAATATGTTGATCTAAGGCTTTGTGAGAAAGTAGATTAACCACTGTGCTTGGTTCGTTGCTATGGGTACCACTTCCTAATCTAGCACAGAACGTTGGGGCGACTTGACAACCAAATGCGATAGAATTGACGACTGGGTTTTTGACTTGACAACCAAATGCGATAGAATTAACGACGGGGTCTTGGCTTGACAACCAAATGCGATAGAATTAACGAAGGGGTCTTGGCCATAGCAACCTGCAGTTTAGAATTAGTAACGGCACTTCGCCAGAAAGTTAGGAAAAGAAGCAACTTAACCTGGGCTCACACTGTGCGACTTTTGCCCCAATTTTGCCCCGATTTGGCACTCGCACAACTTTTTGAGAGTCGGGCCGATTTCTTGCTCAATCGCAGGTCAATTGTGAGTCTCGCATCGTGCAGTGTACATGGGGTAACGACAAGCGATTTCGCCTCTCGATCGTGCAATCGCAGGGTCGCAAGAAAATCAAAACGGTTTGAAATTGTGGTCGTGGCTCGTGCGTAAATCGCAGAGTTAAAGCAGTGTTACGACCCGATTTGCGGTTCACATGCACAAATTAATAGGGTTGTGCGATTCGCTGTCGTGCGCGACCTCATCTCCACCTCAGGTTCGCATATGTTCCCTCCTCTTCAGACCGGGGAAACATGCCTGTCGCGTCGTAGGCCTACGGTCGAAGCTTTTCGCTCGCATCCGACTGTCGGCTCGTGTAGTGTGAGGACGTGAGTCGTGAGTTGTGAACTTTTAAACAGTGAAATTCCATCGTGCAGTGTGAGCAGAAGCTTAAGACCCACGAGTGAAAATATCGCACAGTGTATGCCCGGCTTTAGACGTCTGCACGCCCGCATGACATCATAGGTGTCCAGTTCTCCGGGAATAAAGGACACCTGTTCAGCCAATCAGAAGACGTCCCGTCTGCTCACCGGGTGATAATATACTATATGTAACCGAGCGGGGATTACAGACTTTTAAGTAATTAGGTTTTAAAAGGTGACTACGCCAGTCTCGTTAAAGGGTGAGACAACCCAGATGTTAAAACACAATTTTCCCCGACAGGTTCTAGATGACAAAGGATGACACAGCTGTTGCACATACAATAGTTTTTATTTTCTTCTGCTTTCAGTCTTATTTGTATTCAAAATGTGCAGGCAGTTCACTTGAGTTTATATACACAAACAGAGTTTTAACGAATGAGTTTTAACTGAAGTCAATACAGATAGATATCGTGAAACAGTGACGGCTGAAGTGCGAGAGCACTGAGTAGGCTAGTACAGGTAATTTACTGAGCGTGTTACCTACACACTGCACTGTGAATGCCAAAGAACACTGCAATCAAAACTGTACACACAAAACATAATCAAAATAAACAAAAGAAGTCACAGCACACTGAAATGATTCACAGTGAAGAGGTAGCCTATGTTTATCAAATCAGGCCTCATGGAGGGTTTACTATACCACTCAGGGGATCTAAACCTCACCAATAAGTTTACACGATGATACTATAATCTCAACCAGCCAGTCTCCAATCACTCATCCCTTGTCCAAGGGATGGGTGATTGGAGCTGACCGTGTCAGACCGTATGGCTGAAAGACGAAGGCGTTGCGCACCTGCGCAAAGGAACAACAACCTGCCACTACTAAGAGAGCTCGTGGTGGTAAAGGGCAAAATAACAAACACAAACACCGGGAAAGGACGGCGGCGTCCCCCCACCCCAGCCCATTGACAATATGTGCTCAACCTAGAAAGCACAAGACAGACTGGGTTAATGTCAGGGAAATGCCATTATCAATGTGCAAGGTGTGGCGTGAAAGCCACAGGCACAGAGTGACGGTAAATTAGAAATTACCTTAAGTTGCAACTGGAAAGCACCGGACCGAGCCTGGAAGCCTACGGTTGACCCTCGCTTCTGGTTCCGACCATGCAATGCTGCAGTGAATCGACATCACGTTAGCCACAGTACAAACATAATTGGGTATCGCCAGGTGCACAGTGCAGAAGGGCTTACCTTCAAGCCGGTTAGGCTACATGCAGCAACCTGGCGTCCGCATTTCAGCTGCGCTCTAGTGCGCGCTCCAGTATGGGTCCAGAACCCAACATCACCTACTGCACCCAGCGTACAGGGCTTCTCCAAGAGCCAACCGGTACCGAGGTTAGCCACACCTGGCTAACAGCCAACATAGTAGGCAATTTATACTAACCGGAAGGGCTCCGCCCTCGCCCACACGGGCAGCTGTTTTCAATTACAACATGCACACTAACAGGGGACCTAGTCCAACCTGTTACATATACTATACTATACTATACTATACTATACTATACTATACTATATTATATTATACTACATGTATACTAACTTATATGACATTATGTAGTGGTTTAAATTTGATTTTTTTTTAAAATGCTTATCACTAATTATAGATGTGAATTCAAGTCTTAATGTTTCTTTTGTTTCAGATATGTAAAAGTTGTATCCTTTACCTCACATGTTTCGACGGTATACTTCCATTTTTATCAGAGGGTGACCACCCTCAAAACACCATCAGGATACTTTAACATGTCTGAAAAAAAAGAAAACCCAAGACTTGTATCTCCAAGCCTTGTATCTGTAAACACAAACTTCCCCCCTGAGGACAATAAAATACACTCTACTCTACTCTAGTGATACTGTTCCTTTAGGGAAGTGATTCTCCAAGTGTGATTCTCCACTTGTGGTCCGCGACAGAGCTCAGGTGGTCCGCGAGGGGATTTCTACTCTTCTAAGACAAGTTAGCAGTACACTATATTTGTAACATTATTACAAAGATAAACATAGCTGAAACCTAATTTTCACCACAATTAGACATGTTAATTAGACTTGTTAATGTGGATAAAAAGTAAGTGATCTGGATCAAAATTAGCAGTCAAATTAGCACCCGTCAACTGTCAATTAAGTTATTTTTGGGGGGACAAAGTGGTCCTTGATCTGAAAATGTTTGAGAAACATTTCTTTAGGGGCATGAAATCTATCACAAATATTCTCCCTCAAACCTTCGAGCCATCTTTAACTTCCTTAACCCTATGGGCCAATAACTGTGCAATTATCACAAGCTATGTAGGCTATGTCTGTGCAAGCTTATCTATAACAGAGAGGAAAAAAGAGCAAGGACGGATGTTTCAAGCAGTACATGAACAGAGTGTACAGACTTGTTGAAGTGCATGAGATCCTCGGGGCGCCCTAGTCCTCTATAGTAGTCCTCTAGTTTCATAGGTGTTTTCATAGGTGGCAGGGGTGAGGTGCCCTAAAATCCTACAAATTAAAAAGCAATAAATACACTCTATTACTGTATGTCCGGGGTTGGAATTTGCACAAATGTCGTAGGCCAGGGGTTCCCAAACTTAACAGTGCTGAGGCCCCCCCATACCCTGGTAGAATCCAGCCAAGGCCCCCTTTACATGGGTCGTGCCGCACTACTTTTCCTGTGCACCCCCTTTCACAACCAGTAGTATAGGCCTGTGAGTCAGTGCCCCACTAGGATATATCAAATTAACTAATGGCAATATTGTTTAGCTCATTTTTGTTTATTCTGGTGTACATTAGCTATTCAATTTCTTCAATAATTTATTTTATTATTGCCTACCATCTTTCTGCGGCCCCTCTAGCACCCCCTCACGGCCCCCAGGGGTCCCCGGCCCCCACTTTGAAAACCAGTGGCGTAGGCTATATCTGTAGCCATTTGTATGGTGTCAAGTCAAGTCAAGTCAAGTAGGTTTTATTGTCAATTTCTTTACATGCACTGGTCATACAAAGAATTTGAAATTACATTTCTTGCTTTCCCATACAGACATAGACTAATTAAGGTAAGGACATAGACAGTATAGACATAGACAGTACTTATACATGGACTTAAGACAGTATGGACATAGACAGTGCTCATACAGACATTTAAAGTGCAAGACTGGACAACAGAAGACTTGTAGAGGACATACATTAAGAGGTATTTGTTGTGTTTTTGTGCTTTTCCTAAAAAAAAGTCCTAAAAAAAAGTCTGCTATCAATCAGGTGATGCTATGTTAAGAAACAAACTGACCTCACAGTAGTTGTCAGTGGTGTTTATGTGAGCAGAGTGCTGACACTGTAAAATTCTGTAAACAAAAAAACATGTGTATCAATGTCTTGCAGGGATTGTCAGTCAACTGGTATTTTGCTAACTATCCAAAGATAGCAGACTGTTTACAGAAGTATCTTACAGTCACAGAGGGCAATTAATCAGTCACAGAACTTATATCATGTATGCATATTATATGTATGTCTTATGTATATCTTGTGTATATTTCCTGTGCACTTTGTATTTGCTTGTGATGTTGGCTATAATTATGTCCTCTTTTGAAAATCGCTTTGGTTATAAAGCATCTGCCAAATGCAATTGTATTGTAATGTACTAATATCACACATAATCTGGCTGCAGTTCAAAAATACAAGCTGTCCCAAAAACAAGTAGGCCTATACACACTTTAAATCTCAATTAGGTATTATGAAAAATCATGTCATATCCAAAGCGTAATGGGGCACCTAAGTCACGCCCTCTACTTCCTGGTTCATGGGGCAATAAGTTGCAAAAAATTTAATGGAAGTGAACGAGGCGAGTCGTGCTGGATTTGTGGTGCATAGGTGGAGGTCCAAGGTTTGGATTTGTGTCAAAAAACACTCATTTCAAGCCCAGTAATTATTTTTTGACTCCCCATGCCCCATGAAACATTTGGTAGAGGCTGTGACTTAGGTGCCGCGTAGACTTTTCCGACATCACTGTCATGTGTTGTCACCACTGTTACCAACTATATATGGATGGATGTGGAATTTGTTTGGAAATGGAGTCACGTTTAGGTGTGAGATTTTGGTGTAGCCTATACATAAGCCCCTTTTCGACTAGCCCTGTTAGAACGGGGCTGCGCGCTGCTGGGGCGTGGTTTCGTTTTCTTTTTGCATTTACTCCACCCATACACACCCATCATCAGCTCAAACAGGGCTCAAACAGGGGCGATTATAGAATCGCGAAAGACGTGGTTCGAGGCGTGCGGAGCTGAGTTCCACTAGGCTAAATGTTGCCTGTGTTAGGATTTACCGGCATGTGAAAACACCTATCCCCACCCATGCACTTTAAAAATCAACTTTTCTGTCGGCAGTTTTTACAGTAGACAGAGAAAATTTTGCTCAAGCAATTATCATGTTCTTTAAAGTAGCCTAACTCCAGTCCTTGGCCAAGGAGTTATATTATTAGCCTATTAGGCTATTATTTTAAAATCACGCTATTTCCAAAGCTCCACGCCTCCTCCTTGTGAGAAGTCGGGTTTTTTTTACCACCATGCAAAATAGGGCACACTAAAGTAGCCCTTTTCATTGCACATATCTTCATACGAACCTGCAGAGGGATGGCGAATTTGCTGTTATCAAATTAGTAAAAAGTAAAAATGAAAATTTCGAATGTAAAAGACAACTGTGGTTTATTCGAGGGAACAAAGAACACAGCCATGACAAAAAAGATTTCCTCTCTATCCGGCTGGAGAACAACGCCATTGTTTACTTGAAGTGGCGACCGCTTAAAGTTAAATAACTTTGGATTTAAAGAACATAAACACGTGCCGTAAAAACCTGTAAAAAGCTAAGAATCTCAGCTTTTGAACAAACCCTAACACATGTCTGTAGGTCTAGGTTAAGGTGATCGCTGGCTGTACGGAAAAAATGACGAGATTAAAAAAATGGTTGGAAAGCGCTATTTTTTCGCTTGAAACAGCGGCCGCTTAAAGTTATGTAACTTTGGATTGAAAGAACATAAAAACGTTCCGTGAAAACCTGTAAAAAGCTAAGAATCTCAGCTTTCGAACAAGCCCTAACACATGTCTGTAGGTCTAGGTTAAGGAGATCGCTGTCTGTTCGAAAACAAAATGACGAGGTAAAAAAAAAAATGGTTGGAAAGCGCTATTTTTTCACTTGAAACAGCGGCCGCTTAAAGTTATATAACTTTGGATTGAAAGAACATAAAAACGTTCCGTAAAAACCTGTGAAAAGCTAAGATTCACAGCTTTCGAACAAGCCCAAACACATGTCTATGGGTCTAAGAGAAGGAGATCGCTGGTTATATTTAGTCCTATAGGCTATAGGTCCTATTGTTTAGATTAGGGCTTAGATTCACAATGGCGTGAAAACACGGTGTTGTCGCGGCTAGTTGCAGCAGCTGATCATACGGCCCAGTTCTAGTCCCTGTTGTATGGAAATGCGTGCGAGACAGCACCATCGACCCCCGTCAAGTTTCATGAATATTTATAAAGCCCGCACCGGAACGCGGAACCCAATGGAAAAGAGACTTATAGTCTCTATAGTGTAATGGATGCCAGCTTGTACAGTGCAGCCCAGTTTCAGAACATTAGTACCCTACTGTACGTCTCCCTCCCGCCCCGACACCTTCAAAAGGACTCACTTCTGACGGCCTTAATAGACCTATTAGGGCTGTGCTTCCCAAACCGCAGTTTCCGTGAGGTTGCACGTTTAGGCCTTACCCTGGGGCTGGGTAGCCAGGCTGTGCCCTCCTAGTGACGCAACAGCTTCAGCGTTGCTACCAGTCAGGTCAAGAGTCAATATAAGTACTTTCTGAGTTCCCGCAAATACGGGAACTCCTCCCACTTTGTTGGGAAGCAAACAATCATTAGCAAACCAAGGGAGGCCATTTGGGAAATGCCATTTGGGAAATGTTAATTGTTATGCTCTTGGTCAGACCAAATCTCAAAGAGATTTGAAAGTCAATGATAATCAGGCTAGGGGCTGGGTAGCTCAGGACAGTCTCAGGTTATATAATCTCAAGCTTACATGTACAGTCAATTCAACAGTGAGAGAGTCAGTTGAGTGTATTTGGCCCCAGAAAACGATCTAAGTCTTGAAATAGCACGGCACGTTTTTACTGTGTACAAGCAGGCCATATACTTTTGATAATATGTTGCAGAAGTGTACAGACCAAGAGCGAACGGAGCGAATGAAGCGACGGAAGTCATTATTTCTCTATGAAGGGCACGCGACCAGCGCTACCAAAGCGAATTCACCAGGAGCGAAGCTTCTTGAGCGACCAGAGCGAATTTTGACGGTTAAACTCAAGCTAATCGTAGGCGAATTCGCTCTGACGCTGTTCGGCATAAACCAATTAGAACGTTCATATCTCCGATTGTTCCACCCTGTCAAGCCAGAGCCGTTTTGTGATTAGCTGAATCAAGCATGTCAATGCTGCGTCTGGAGCGAATACAGCAGTAACGTGCGGTCAGCTTTATGGCTGGTGAGGCAGTGACTTATCAATATTTGCCAAATACCTATAAGTTTCATATGTCGCTTTCTGAACATAAGGTAGGCCTACATATTAAAACATACTGCATTTAGAGAAAATGCCATTAGAGATATCTCTCTCTCACTCACACACACACACACACACACACACACACACACACACACACACACACACACACACACACACACACACAGGATTCAGTGGTCCACACTCGGCGTTGGCGCAGGGGGCGTGGGTAAACAACGGTGGGACAGTGCCATTTAACAAGTTTGAGTCAAGTTCACCATATAACTGGCGGCAGAGTCACGTTTAGTTCTACCTAGGCTACCTACTGCACAGGCTGCGCTACTAGGCCTGCTAGGCCTAATACTCCTCCTCCCTACACCAATATGTCTGTTAGAAAAAGGTGGACACCACATTCAGATCAGACGCGATATGTGTCCAGGATTATACTGTAATTTTTATAGGCCGTGAAGATACAAGGCCCATTCTCAGTGTTTTTCTGGTCTTTTGAAAGAGGGGACGCTGATAACCCCAAGCCACATGAGCATTTTGGACAAAAATGCTCTTATGGCGAATTTTGAGGTCTGCTTATCAGCGTTCCTTTCACTCCACCACTCGAAAATAGGCCTACAGATCCGATGCTTGCGTTGTAATAGGCTACCGCTTACACAGCAACAATTCACATTATGCATTCAACAACAGAATATCACCCCACCGGGATGATCCTTCTGGTAGCCTGTGAAATAGATAATGAAGCCAGACGTGGCCGTGATCATGGACAGCTACCACCTCCGGTAGAAAAGACTAGAGTAGACAGAAAATAGGCACGACATGGTGCGTCATTTGAGGACACTCCTCCTGAGAACCGTCAACTATCCCACTCATTCACATCATATCACTGCGGACCCAAACTCAACCTAAATACTATAGGCTAAACAATAGACAATGACGCTGAAATATTCCACAGTCGTTCATCTCGAGGATGGACATTTCAAAGAATGTCAGACGAGCCGAACCTCAAAGCGTGTATTATACAGCGTTTGATTATTATTATCATTTTAAACTGCCTCGTTAGGATAGCAAGCAACGTTATCACTTGGGCATACTGGGACTGGCAAAGTGAACACACAGCTGCAAACCAAACCAAAATCCAGGAACCCACAACCCCTAGTTCGTTCTGTTGCCAACATCACTCGTGATGAAATTATTCTTTGAGACATGTAGCCATTGCTATGTCATTCAAAACATTCTCACTAGTTGCAGGTTAAGATTACGCCTGAAATGCATGTGAAACATAGCTACTGTAAAACCAATGCAACCGAACTATTTTTCAAACAACTCTTCCTTCATCTTGACAAAATCAAATAAAACTTAGACCCAAGTCAACGCCACGGCGGGCAAATGTAATAATCAAATTTCCTTACCTTGAAATGCTGTCTTGATTACAGGGCTTCTCGCAATAATATTCTCACGGTTTGACATATCCAACCCAGCTAGCAAACTGCTAACGTTGTTTTGCTTGTTGCCCCCCACTCCACATAGCCAGTCTTTTCGGTTGTACCACTCACTGTGAAATAATCAAATACTATTCTGTCCAATCTCCTGAAACAATTTCCTCAGCTCTGGTGTCGGTCGTCCATTCTTTATCACGTCTTGTTTCCCTTGGAAATCCAACTTTGAGAATGATCTTAGTTTCGTTATGAAATCCACTTCGATGGTAGCAGTCAACGTGAACAAGCTAGTGGCAGAAGTGGCGCTATGACGTCACTGACAAAGCTAGACCAATCTAAACTCTCTCTGGCTAGACTCAACGGCAGAATGAGGGTGAGGCCAATGTGTTGCTCGCCGCACTACTCTATTTTTCAATGGGGTTATGCCAAAGCGCTCAGAGTAAAGAAATGATAATCACACGTAGAAAATAGTGAAAACAAATATCAGGAAAATGTGGGCACACCATACATATTTCTGTTAAGTGTATAAAAACGTTTAATACAATATTACGAATTGCATACACAGAACGAGCAAAATGGCGCATGCGCTGAAGCTTGTTACTGAGGGATTGCGCAATCTGCGGTGAGGCCAACTCGGGAGTTGCCCCAAATTCAGTGTATTCGGAGCAGGAGGTGGGAAAATAGTGCGGTTTTGGCCACAAAAATGATTGAAAATGATTGAAACTGTTTAAATACTGCACAAATGGTAGTTATGGTAAATATGCTCGAAAACAGTAGTTATTATTGTTACTATTATTCACATTTACTGCATCTCATCATTCTCATGAAGTCTAGAAGAGACAGGTGAGGCACAGCCTCCCCTGCCGTATTGGAGTGCACGTGCCTGGAATACAGCGAATTCAAGGCGAAACTTCTTCTGCTACCCACGCTACCAGGCAGCGTAGTTCGCTCTTGGTCTGGACACGGCATAAATAATACAACATTTAACAAATTCCTACAGCCAATTCATGGTTAGTGTACTGTAAACAAACATTCACTCTTTCAGAGTTTATAATTGAGGCCATTCACACAAAATAGTGTAACATTTAACATATCCTTATACAGCCAATTTTGCTCAAGGAGTAATTCTCAAAGCTTGTGTGTGTCCTTGGATGCTTTAGAGACGTGTGAGAATCCCAACCATGGAGACCAAAGTAATGATTCCTGATAAACCACGGACTTACCAAACTCCAAAAAAAGATTTTCCCATGAAAGAAGAGCTCCGGGCTTGGCCAGACAGACCGCTTCTTTATGCTTGTGTGAGTGTGTGTGTGTGTGTGTGTGTGTGTGTGTGTGTGTGTGCGCGTGTGTGTGCGTGCGTGTGTGTGTGTGTGTGTGTGTGTGTGTGTGTGTGTGCGCGTGTGTGTGCGTGCGTGTGTGTGTGCGTGCGTGTGTGTGTGCGTATGCGTGCGTGCGTGGACATGCAATTGTGTTTGTGTGTGTGTATGTGAGAGAAAGTAAAAGAGAGAGACAGAGAGGTGTTATGGTGTGTTGTGTTGTGTTGTGTTTTGTTGCGCTGTGTTGTCTTGTGTGCACTGCATGCATGAGTGTGTCTGCTAAATGTTGGCAACCTCTGGGCAGCCATGTTGCCACAACCCCCCCTCCCTCCAGCCCATCTCCCTCCACTCCCCACTTCCCCACCCCAGCTCCCTCCCCTCCCAGTCCTGCTCCCCCCACCCCCCCACAACCACCCCCACCCCAGCTCCCCCCACCCCTCCCAGTCCTGCTCCCCCGACCCCCCACCCCAGCTCCCCCCACCCCCCACCCCTCACCCCAGCTCCCTCCCCTCCCAGTCCTGCTTGCTGGCTTTAACTGGCAGTGATTTCCCCCTAATTAGTGCTTAGGGCTTTAATTGCCGTTTACTGAGCTGTTCGGTTTTATGGGGCTTGTGAATGTGTGTGTTTGTGTGTGTGGTGCGCGTGTTTGCGAGCATGTGTGTGTGTGTGTGGTGCGCATGTTTGCGAGCGCGTGTGTGTTGTTTGGTGCTCATGTTTGCGAGTTTGTGTGCATGTTTGTGTGTGTCTGTGTTTTGTGTGTGTGTGTTGCAGTACGCCTTTCACTGTGTGTCCTCGTGTTGCCCCAGTCTGCGAAGCCCGTCTGCGGTTTCCAGCCTGCCCGAGGGAAATAGAGAGAGAGAGAAAGAGAGAGAGAGGGAAATAGAGAGAGCAAAAGAGAGAGAGAAATAGAGAGAGCAAAAGAGAGAGAGAGAGAGAGAGAGAGAGAGAGAGAGAGAGAGAGAGAGAGGGAGAGGGATGAAGCACTTCCACACGCAGTGCACAGAGTGAAGCGCCGTAAAGTTCCCATCAACACTCAGTGGTGCAGTTTCTGTCTGCGCGTGTCGTGTCCCCCTCTTTTATCCGCTCCCATCGAGAATGTTTTGCTCTCAAAGATGGATAAAAAACCAAAACTGCCAAACGGCCAAACGTAGTAGAATAGTAATGCACTTTTTATGGTTGCTGAGGCTGTTTAATTCTAGCCTCGCGAGCCATCTTACGTACTTCCGCCAAAGGATTGGCTCCACTACTGTAGTCTGGCCGTGCTTCTCTGTGGAGTGCCTGGAGCAGTAGAATTTTGATCGCAACGCCCCCCCAGAAAACAGCCAATAATCGAATACGCCCCCCACGTGGGGGCGAAAGGGGGAGGACGCTCGTGACAATGTCGTACACATCTGCGCCAGAGCCATTGGTCTGCGCTATGTTGTTGTTGAGTAACTGCCACCGATTGGGTGAGAGGTGTCCAATAATTTCAAACCATAACTGAGTGCAAACTTCCTGCATCCTACAATCGCTTCAGAGCAAAGAAATGCCAGACCATAAATACGAAATGAAATGATAGTATTATGGGATGGTCAGGACCAGGCTAGTTTAATTCATGTAGCCTGCTACCTATGCAAAGGCAGCATATCCTCCGCGCTCCTGTTCCTCACACTTCTATGCGTCACTGGGTAGGACTAAGCCCAAGTAACAAAAGGAGGATCGCCATAAAATCGCTTTCTATTTTATTCAGAAAGGTTTTAGTCTTGCACATTTATTAATTAAATGTCAACATCCATGCACTAGCACACAGACGCACACAAACACACACACAAACACACACACACACACACACACAAACACACACGCACGCACGCACGCCCCCCCCCCCCAACCACACACACACACACACACACACACACACACACACACACACACACACACAAACAAAGCTGCCTTGTTTCACATGGCTTTCGGTGTCCTTTTCATTATTGCGTATAAATCTCTTCCCTCCTCATTGTTGGTCTAACCCTCCTGCATGTGGGTCAGGAGTCTTGTTACAGGTGAGGGGTCTGTGTGTGTGTGTGTGTGTGTGTGTGTGTGTGTGTGTGTGTGTGTGTGTGTGTGTGTGTGTGTGTGTGTGTGTGTGTGTGTGTGTGTGTGTGTGTGTGTGTGCGGGCTGGAGGAGGAGTACATGAAAGTGTGTGGGTGTTTGTGTGTGTGTGTGTGTGTGTGTGTGTGTGTGTGTGTGTGTGTGTGTGTGTGTGTGTGTGTGTGTGTGTGTGTGTGTGTGTGTGTGTGTGTGTGTGTGTGTGTGTGTGTGTGTGTGTGTGTGTATGTGTGCCTGTGACTGCGCCTGCGCCTGCGCCTTCACATGTATGTTTGTGTGCATACATCTCAGGGCATGTTGTGTGTGTTTTCAGCCGGTGTGTGTGTGTGTGTGTGTGTGTGTGTGTGTGTGCGTGTGTGAGTGCGTGTGTGTGTGTGTGTGTGTGTGTGTGTGTGTGTGTGTGTGTGTGTGTGTGTGTGTGTGTGTGTGTTGGGGCTACAAATATGAGTATATGTGTGTGCGTGCATCTCAGAGTTTGTTTCCGTGTCTGGTGGATGTCCATTTCTCTGTATGTATTTATTTTTTTGGCATGTAGGTAGGGAGGGTGGTGGAGGTGGTGATGCGGTCGGTCAGTCAAAACAGGAAGTTCCAGGTGCTCTCAAAGTAGCGTCCCTGTGCACAACCACTGTCCAGGTGCTGGTGATGTGCAGTAAAAGTAATCCAAGTAAAGGAAGGATGAATCACAGCACACTGGTATTCTTTGCTGGTAGTTTATTTGGTGAACAGTGTGTTTTGCTGTTGCTTCATCAGGTTCACAGAGTGAACAGCGAAATGCGTTGTTCACCGAGTAAACTACCAGCAAAGAATATCAGTGTGCAGGAAGTTCCAGGTGCTCTCAATAATTCACTCCCCCCTAACCAGACCCCCATCACACCAAATCACTCCATCACAGCACCCCAAACACACATAGAAACTTTACATTACCAATGAACATATAGGCCTACTATGATTTAATAATCAATATAAATAGCATCATTGTCCGTTATTGCTGATATATATTTGCTATTTCTTAGGAGTTAACATAGATGGCTTTCTCTCATGCTAGCTCAACCAGCACGCAGAAATTCTGATCATGTACCTTGCCTCTCTACTCTGCGTCAGGGATGGAAATAAGCACCCGTCCACCTGCCAATGACGGGTGAATTTGGCCTTTGGCAGGTGAAATATGTCAACCCACCAGTCACCTTGACGGGCAAAGTTTTTCTACAGGTGCCTGGGTTAATGCTGAATTACACGCAGCATTCGGCATCAAAGGTTTAAGCAAATTGGTTATTGGCATCACAATAACTGAATTCATGACCCTCTGAAACAAAAGCATTGATCAGAAAATGATCTTACCTGGCATTACAATGTTTGGAACGGTTGAATATGAACTGTAAAAATGGTGACTGGTAATAATTGTGAGTGACTGGTAGATTTTCGAATCTACCTGCCACAGTGACTGGTAGGGAAAATGTTTAAAGGGAATACTTTCTAGTATGGCCCAAGTACAGTCATTTTTGCAGCTAAAAATGGCTATTTCTGGAAATTCAAAATGGCGGACCATGGAAAAGATCCCCCTTTTCATGTATGAAAAGTGAAATTTTTCAAGTCATAATGAATACTCAGAATTTGATGNTGGTGGTAAGTATTCATGAAAAAGGTAACATTAGTGAATGGTTAGCATGAATTCTGGAAATAAACAACTAGAAATCTCACACAGTGTCCCTTTAAGTTCCACCCCTGATGGCCTGCATGACCTCCTTGTCTGGTGTCTACCAGTACCTATCCTCCCTGTTCGGCCTCCCTTGTACCCCTTGGGTGCATTCCTATACTCATGAACGGCCATCTGGGTACTTTGCTCTTAAATTTGCGTTACGCCCCTTTATGGGTGAAAACAAACCGAATGTCTCATTGACTTACATGCTACATCGGCTAGCCTAAATGAACACATTCCATGCTTCAGCCACGGCTGTTTGGCTATATTATTTGAACAGCCGGCAACACAACACGTTTTCGGCATGTTGCTCGTGAACAACGCTAGTCTAGTCCGTATCTTTCGTTTATTAAACCCCAACATCACCAATTGACTTGCTTGGGTTGTTTTCCCCCACAAATGGGCGTAACGCACATGGAAAACGTCACGCCGTTCATGAGTATATGCTACCTTGCGTCCTCCACTTGCGCTTGTGGCCTCGCCCCCTCCTTCTGGCCCCACCTCCGTGGAGAAAACAAATAAGTTTCCCCGCTGTCAGCCTAGCCAAAACATTTTTTGGGGGACTATTCTTCATTCACCATCCAGTTTGCAAATGAGACAATGACTTTACAATTGAGCTTTTACGAGATATTGAATTAAAATTCTTTTGTCAGTGATGTCATCATGACATATTACTTCCTGGTACGAGGCCACAAGCACATTTGGAGGACGCAAGGTCGCATATTGGAACGCACCCCTTGTCTACCTACTTTCCCCGTCCGGCCTCTCTGCCTGCCTGCCCTGTCCTGTCCGGCCTCCCTGCCTGCCCGTCCTGTCCTGTCTGGCCTCCCTGCTCGCCCGCCCGTGGGCTCCCTTCTTTGGGCCTCTGTCAGCACCCCGTCTGCTTTGCTCCCCCGGGGCTATTGATGGAGCCCCAGCTAGCTAGCTATCAGGCCACAACGTGGCGTCCTGTGACACCGCATCGCCGGCCATCTCAGCGGATTAGCTTCTCGTCTTGTCTAGCTGCTGAGGTGGCGTAGGCGAGAACTAACTCGCTCTCTCTCTCTCTGTCTCTCTGTCTCTCTCTCTCTCTGTCTCTCTCTCTCTCTCTCTCTCTCTCTCTCTGTCTCTCTCTGAGGGATAGGTGTTGATGAGATGGCCCAACGACAGAAGCAAGGCAGACAGACACACACATGCAAAACCACATACACGCACGCATGCACACACGCACACACACGCGCACACACACACACACGCACGCACACACACACACACACACACACACACACACACACACACACACACACACACAGAGCAGATGATGATAGGTCTCCACGGAGGAACACAGAAAGGCGAGGCCTGAAAAGGGCTTCTTCCGCTCCGGGTGTCAGTGTCTGTGTCAGTGTATACGTACAGCAGGTCTCCTGTGGATGTTTTTTTTCTTTTAGTCCTGTTCTCAGCTCAGTGTGTGTGTGTGTGTGTGTGTGTGTGTGTGTGTGTGTGTGTGTGTGTGTGTGTGTGTGTGTGTGTGTGTGTGTCAGTTGATTCATTTAAGAAAAGGTACATTTTAGATGGTTAGTTAGGTACGTTAGGTATGTTAGTTAGGTAGTTTGGTTAGGTAAATGATAGATCGTTAGCTAGAGATACCGTAGATGGTTATCAATGAGATATGAAATAAAAGAAACTCAGTGCCATGTGCTTCTGATGTTTCCATGGCCTCAAAAAGTTATTTAGTTTACATTCACAGTTCACAATGCACAGTTCAGTATTAGCAACACACGAGTTGTCTTGCGACGCCACAAGATCTGTCCACCGCTTCACAAGTTATCAGTCAAACAGAAAGCTGTGATAAGACACATAGAGGGAACTCCGCACGACTCCTCCGTCAGCGCGTTCAGGCCGACTGAGAACCGTGCTGGAGCCCGTTACCGCACCCAATCGCGAACTGGCCGTCGTGTTCACGCCACAGATATTAACGTCCGGAAAGTTGGTTCGCAATGCAAAACGCAAAATACTTGTTTTTTCTCCGCGAACCGCAACGACAACGTGGGCGTCAGCAGGTTCATCCGGGTAACAGAGTCACGTGCAGGAAAAGTTCGGAGCCCGGTATGAACACGGACAGTTCCCAGGTAAGCACTTTAGTGCCGAACGTAAGCGGGCACCGACACCGGCTCCGGCCTGAATCCCCTACCTGTGTCTCACACAATACACACACACGCACGCACGCACACACACACACACACACACACACACACACACACACACACACACACACACACACACACACACACACACACACACACACACACACACACACACACACACACAGACACACACACACACAGACACACACACGCACACACACACACACACACATGCATACACGCACTACAGGCTCTACCTCTGACATTTCTAAATCTCTCTTTTAACATCCTCTACCCGGGGGTGCAGCCTCCACTCCTCACCACTCTCCTGTCTCCTCTCCTCTCCGCTCCGCTCCTCTCCTCTCCTCTTCTCTCCTCTCCTCTCCTCTCCTCCTGTCTCCTCTCCTCTCGCCTCCTCTCCTCTCCTCCCCTCTCCCCTCCTCTCCTTTCCTCTTCTCCTCTCCTCTCCTCCTCTCCTCTCCTCTTCTCTTCTCTTCTCTCCTCTCTCCTCCTCTCCTCTCCTCCTGTATCCTCTCCTCTCGCCTCCTCTCCTCTCCTCTCCTCTCTCCTCCTCTCCTCTCCTCCTGTCTCCTCTCCTCCTGTCTCCTCTCCTCTCATCTCCTCTCCTCTCCTCTCCTCTCCTCTCTTCCTCTCCTTTCTGCTCTCCTCTTCTCTCCTCTCCTCTCCTCCTCTCCTCTCCTCTCCTCTCCTCTCCTCTCCTCTCCTCTCTTCCTCTCCTCCTCTCCTTTCTGCTCTCCTCTCCTCTCTTCTCCTCTCCACATGTGTGGTTCTGTCTATTGTTATTACTCTGTTTAATGGGCTTCTCTGCAGGGCTTTGTTCCGCTACGAGTGCAATGAGTGCAAAGATGAAGGGAGTGAGGGACAGGGAGAGAGAGAGAGAGAGAGAGAGAGAGAGAGAGAGAGAGAGAGAGAGAGAGAGAGAGAGAGAGAGAGAGAGAGAGAGAGAAAAGGGTGTGTGTGTAAGTATTTCAGTATTTCAGAGAGATGGACCAGGGGGAAGAAATACAGAAATACATCAGGAGAGAGAGAGCCAAATATGGAAAAAGAAGGTAATTATATTTGGTGAGAATATGGGGTTGAGGTGAGGAGAGGGAGCTACAAGGGAGCCAGTTAAAAAAGAGGGATGGACGGAGGTAAAGAAAGGAAAAAAGGGGGTTAGGAGAGTAATAACCCCGACATAAATAGGGGAGGAGGGGGGGGGGTGTAGCGCAGGGAGGGCTGTTGAAAGTGAGAGTGTGACTCGACTGTGTGTGTTCATGTGCATGTGTGGATGCGCGTGAGAAATGAGTGGACCAGGGGAGCTAGAGCTGGCGAGAGAGAGAGAGAGAGGGAGAGGGAGAGAGAGCCAGAGAGAGGCAGAGGGAGAGGGAGGGGAAGGGAATGGAAAGAAAGAGAATGGGAAGCAGAGAGAGAAAAGAGACAGAGAGAGTGTTAAAGAGAGAGAAAGAGCAACACAGAGAGAGAGAGAGAGAGAGAGAGCAACAGAGAGAGAGAGAGCAACAGAAAGAGAGGGCACTCCAGTTCATTTCTCAAAGGGCTATCAGTCATTACGGTCGGCGTGCCCACCCTCGGCCTGCTCTGACACACGGAGCCTCCTCTCTCTGGCCCCAACACATCTCATTGCTTTCATAAATAAGCAATAAGCCCACTGCTGCTGCTGGCTCCTGCTGCTGCTGCTGCTGCTGCTGCTGCTGCTGGTTGCTGTTGCCGACACTGCCCCTCTTAAATCTCAGCCCAGTGCACGTGTCTAGCTCTGTCTGTTCCTCCATTCCAGTGGTTCTCTACCTTTTTTTGAAGAAACGCCCCCTTGTCCTCATCACAAGCCTCCCAACGCCCCTTTGACATCATCATAAGACTGACAACGCCCTCCTTAGTTTAAAAAAAATAAATGGACCAATGCCCCCCCCCAATGGCAACTAAGCACCGCCCTCTCTCAGCTGTATCCTTTTCAACGCCCCCCTAGAGCTCTCCAACGGCCCCTGGGGGGCTGTGCTGCCCCCGTTGAGAAACGCTACTCCATACTGCATGGTATGGTATACGTGTATGCTATCTTCTAGTAAACTATTGAGCAAATTAATTCAGGAGCTGCAGGCGAGGCCTACAAATGCAATGCATGCATGAATATACACATGCCACACACGCACGGATGCACGCGCACACACAAGCACACACGCACACACACACACACATGCACGTGCATGCAGACATAAATAGATGCATGAACGGAACATATGCATGCATGTATGCACAAACACATGAATGCATACACACACACAGACACGAGCACATACACACACACACACACCCACACACAGATGAGCAGACAAACACGGCGGAAAAGGAGTCTCAAAACAGGCGGGCTATAATGCCTGAATTGGCTTGAAAGACTTCAAAGACTTGGGAACTAAGTCTCCTGACATTACAGCACAGCCCAGAAAGAAAGAAAAAACACCAGAAAGAAACAACATAACAGATAAAACTGCTGCCTGCCATCTCTTTGATGTAATTTGGTGCCTTGTAAACCCATCTGGCTGGTGGGGGTGTGGTGTGCATTACAGTGTACAGTGTATCTCTTATACTGTACGTTATGTTTAAGCTATAAAGCACTGCAATGATGTTTACAGTAATGCACAATGACACGTTTGCACATGGAATACGGTAGTAAGTGATTGCATGGGTGGAGAGATCACACCTGTGTCTGTTTAGACGTACTGTAGTCTACGTATGTACGTACGTTCATAGTACATGTGTGCACACCTACGGTTGACTACATGCAACATGGCTAAACTGTCCTATGAGCATTACGAGTGAAAAGAAAGATGTGTGTGTGTGTGTGTGTGTGTGTGTGTGTGTGTGTGTGTGTGTGTGTGTGTGTGTGTGTGTGTGTGTGTGTGTGTGTGTGTGTGTGTGTGTGTGTGTGTGTGTGTGTGTGTGCGTGCGTGCGTGTGTGTGTTGTGTGTGTTTCGCAGGCTGATGATGGGGGAGGGGTTGGTCAGATAACTTCCGGGCAAGAAAAAAAAGCAAGAAAAGAAAAAAAAAATGAAAGAAAAAAGCCCTCTTCCACAAGTCCTAGGGCTCTTTTTTTCTGGCGCTCTGCTCTGCTCCGCTCTGCTCCGTGCTCACCACACCAGGGGTTAAGCGTGTCTGCAGCCTGCAGCTGGGTCTCATTACCAG
>NC_085858.1:48355803-48358303 GCF_034702125.1 Engraulis encrasicolus | reverse complement strand
AACACCAACCCTCTCCTCTCTTTCCCTCTCTCTCTCTCTTCTCTCTCTTTCCCTCTCTTTCCCTCTCTCTCTCTCTTCTCTCTCTTTCCCTCCCAACACCAACCCTCTCCTCTCCTCTCTTCCCCTCGCTCTCTTCTCTCTCTTTCCCTACCAACACCAACCCTCTCCTCTCTTCCCTCTATCCACCTCCTCTCTTCCTCTCTCTCTTCTCTCTTTCCCTCCCAACACCAACCCTCTCCTCTCTTCCTCTCTCTTTCTTCTCTCTCTTTCCCTCCCAACACCAACCCTCTCCTCTCTTCCCCTCTTTCTCTCTCTTCTCTATCTTTCCCTCCCAACACCAACACTCTCCTCTCTTCCTCTCTCTTCTCTTCTCTTCTCTTCTCTTCTCTTCTCTTCTCTTCTCTTCTCTTCTCTTTTCTTCTCTTCTCTCTCTTTCCCTCCCAACACCAACCCTCTCCTCTCTTCCCTCTATCCAACTCCTCTCTTCCTCTCTATCTCTTCTCTCTCTTTCCCTACCAACACCAACCCTCTCCTCTCCTCTCTTCCCCTCGCTCTCTTCTCTCTCTTTCCCTCCAAACACCAACCCTCTCCTCTCTTCCCCTCTTTCTCTCTCTTCTCTCTCTTTCCCTCCCAACACCAACCCTCTCCTCTCTTCCCTCTATCCACCTCTTCTCTTCTCTTCTCTTCTCTTCTCTTCTCTTCTCTTCTCTTCTCTTCTCTTCTCTTCTCTTCCCCTCTTTCTCTCTCTTCTCTCTCTTTCCCTCTCAACACCAACCCTCTCCTCTCTTCCCCCTCTCTCTCTTTCCCTCCCAACACCAACACTCTCCTCTCTTCCTCTCTCTTCTCTTCTCTTCTCTTCTCTCTCTTTCCCTCCCAACACCAACACTCTCCTCTCTTCCTCTCTCTTCTCTTCTCTTCTCTTCTCTTCTCTTCTCTTCTCTTCTCTTCTCTTCTCTTCTCTTCTCTTCTCTTCTCTCTTTCCCTCCCAACACCAACCCTCTCCTCTCTTCCTCTCCCTCTCTTCTCTCTTTCCCTCCACTGCCTTACTCCGTATTCCTCAACCCCCTCCCCTCCTCCTCTCTGACTCTCTCTATCCTTCCCCCTATTGCCATATACTCCTCCCACTCCTCCCCTATTCCCTCTCTCCACCTCCTCCCTTCCCCTCTCTCTCTTCCCTCTATTTCCCTCCACTCTCCTTCTGCCTACTGCAATACTTCCTCCTCTCCTCCTCCTTTTTTCCCCTCACTCTCTCTATCCCTCCTCCTCTTCCTTCTCCCTACTGCCCTACTCCTCCCAGACCTCCTCCCCCATTCCTCCTCTCCACCTCCTCTCCTGATCTCTCTGTCCTCCCTCCTCCCATTCCTCCTTCAACTCTATTCCCCTGTTCCCACCTTCTCTCTACCTCCCCTCCTGCGTCTCTCTCTCCTTCTCCCATACTGCCCTACTCCCACTCATTCATTCTCTTCCTCTCTTATTCTCCCTGCTACAATCCTACTGACCCCCCCCCCCCCAACTATTCCTCTACTTTAGTGTTTCTCAACTGGGACGGTACAGCACCCCCAGGGGGCGTTGGGGAGCTCTACAGTAGGTGGGCGTTGAGAAGGATACAGCTGAAAGGTGGCGTTGCTTAGTTGCCATTAGGGAGCATTAGTCTATTTAATGTTTTAATAGTAAGAGTGTGTGTGTGTGTGTGTGTGTGGGGGGGGTGTTGGCAGGCTTATGATGAGGTCCCCTTCTCTCTTCTCTGTACTCCTCCTCCCCCACTGCGCCACCTCCACCTACACTCTAAGAAGGAATGTGTCATTTTTGGTGATTTTTGGTGATTTTAACACATAGTGTGTGGAATATGACACAACATGTGTATTATTCAGTTAAAATGCTGTGTTTGACACATTTTGTGTAAAAAAATGTACATTAATAATTCTTATCGTAAATATATTTTAAATTTACAATGTAGCCAAAAACTCATCACAAACCAGGACTGTGGTTTGAATGTTACACAAAAATAGTTTTTATTTCTTTGATTCCTTGTTCTTACACTATTATTACCCCTTTCTTACACACATCTAACAATTGCCACAATATGTGTTGTCCCTGAGCACACACATGTTGTGTCATTTCTGACACAGTACTTTTTAGAGTGTACTCCATTACTGCTGCCACCTCACCCCCAACTATTCCACCTATTCACTTGCTTCCCTCTTCCAACTTCCACACTTGACTACACCCCCCCCACACACACACACACACTACTCTCCTCTTCCACTTTCTCCCCTTCTCCCCAGGTCCAGATTAAGAAAGCCCAGGGTCCCTAGGCTACATGTGGCTGTAGGCCCCAATGGAAGGTAAATGTTGTGACAAAATTACATAGAAAACGTCATAATTCCAACCCAAGAGGAGTATCAATAAGATTTAACCCTATTCAGACTGGGCTTTTTTGGCATTCCTGGGCCTGGGGGGGCCTTTTGACCCCGACCTCATAACTCGTGAACGAAATACG
>NC_085858.1:48348303-48350803 GCF_034702125.1 Engraulis encrasicolus | reverse complement strand
CAGTTTCAGAGTTCGACAATGTTGCTGTTGCACTGGCCATTCGATGCGAATGGACATGCTTCGGTTGGTTGCTGATCGATTTGTTTTGTTCTCGAAACGAAATGTGCAGATGCCAGTGCAGGTCTGGCAGCCTTCGCGGGCACCACCAACCCGCAGCGATTCGTTTTGCAAGGCAGCTGGGCGCGTTGTTAAACTCTTGGTCTCTTCAGCAAATTGTTGCCCAATCATCGTGATATAACACAAGGATATGTATCGCGTCTTTTGCCGCCGCTGTGGCGTCAGAATGTAACATCTGCAACAGTTGTGTGACAGACAGCGTGTGTGTTTGACAGTTGATTAGAATGCCAAAGTAGTTGGGGGCGAAGGGAGGCTCAAGTTCACTGGCGCAGTTGAGTTACACGGCGGTGATAACTGACGATACAGAGTAGACCTGCATTCCTTTTATTACACATGTTAAGTCAGGACCATTGAGCCATGACTCGAGACCACCAATTATCCTGGGTTTATAGCAAGCCATTACACTCTCAGCCATGCCCTGAACATTTCCTAAAAGGGGGGTGACACACTTGTCGGCTTTGATGATAGCCCTCCCTCATCTCTTTTTTGGAACAGGCAGCAGGTTGCTTTTATTGAGCAATAAGGATTGAGCTGTATTGATAGGATTGCACTTTGCACCCATGGGTTGGTCACTTCTTTGCAGCCAATGCAGGGCAATGCCCAGCCAGATTGATGTCGAGATCTTGGCGGGAAGTGGAGTGGTTAGGGTGTACAAGGGTGGTGGTGGTGATGGGGCGGGGGGAATCCTTTTCATAGCCTGGCTATTGTCTTTGTGGCGTTGTGCCAATGGCTCTAAAAAATAAAGGAGAGGAGAGGGGGGAAAAGGCACAGCAAACTACGGAGTTTTTCCAAAGCGGACGGACGATGAATGGAAGTGTCCCTTGTGGCAATGACTGTCTGGCCCACCTGTCCCAGGGAAGCAAAATGGGAGGTGGGGGGATAGCCTGTCTCTCCAGTCCCCACTCCCTACCCTGCTCTCTTGCTCTCTGCAGGATAGGCAGCACATGCACGATTGATGCCCACATCGATGATGCCCACCTTCCTTCCTTTGTTCCTTTGCCCGCCTGTTTTTTTTTTCTCTCTTCATCTTCTTACTTTCTTTGTAGCGTCGGGGTCATGACAGAAACTCTGTGAAAAAGGCGGAATTGGTGCCCTATAGAAAGCATGTCTTCCTCATTTTGCTCTGGTGAAGTGCCATTTTTTTTGACAGAGTGGGTATTTCTCAAAACCTAGTGCAGTGCACTTCCAAGTGTATCAGCCTAATTATAGTCACGCCCAGTGATTGGATACTCTTTACTAGTCACACCCAGTGATTGGATAATATTCCGTAGAGTTCACCAAAGAGTATCCAATCACTGTGCGTGACTAATTAGGCTGATACACTTGGAAGTGCACTGCACTAGGTTTTGAGAAAAGCCCGCTGTCTGTCTTTTCTCTTTATCTGTCTGTCTACCTGTCTGTCTGTCTGTCTTTTCTCCTTATCTGTCTGTCGATCTGTCTGTCTATCTGTCTGTCTGTTTCACCACCACCACCCCACCACCATCTGTCTGTCTTGCCATCTGCCGTCTGCCTGACCGACCACCTTCAGTTTCTTCAGGCCTGCCTTGTCTTGGGCGTGCGGCACGCTGCATGCAGCACAACACATATCCGCCCATCCAGACAAAGAGTATCTTGTCCAGGCCGGGCTGCTGTGCTGAGGTGATGAGATGAGATGAGATGGCATGTCACTTATGCCACCATTTTTTATTTTTTCCCTCCATCTAATTTCGCTGGAATATCACATGAGCTCATTGTGGGTTAAACTTTGTGGGTTTCTTTTGCCTCAGGTCCCCTTCTGCTTCTGACTTGTTGCTCTTCAGCGTGCCAAAAGTTGTAAGCAGGCATTTCTATCCGGTGTACGTGTGCTCACACACTCGCTCGTCACATTTTGACAAGGCAGGTTAAAATTAAAAAGCACATCGTGTGGGGGTTATTGGGGGCAATCATTGCATGCTTAATTGCGGTAATTGCTCTCTAAAACTGTTCTCTCTGCGTGAAGTGAATGGCACACACAGGTGGTTTGCTGTAAATATACTGTATGTAGGCCTAATATTCATTGCCTGACATGGGCATTGTTTTCTGCCATATTATGAATTATGCCACAGACAAACTGGAATCGCATGCTGCTCATTGGAGATTCGAGACTACAGCGTATTTCCTGGTTGTGTTGCACCTTTGTCTGTAGAGTTACCTGCTCTAAAGTTACCTGCTCCTGTAGAGTTACCTGGTGCTGATCAAAAAAGTAACGTTTTGTGGGAAAAAAAGTTCACACATTCCTTTAGATTTTTTTCTTCTTTCAGTTATTTTTTCTTTTTATTCATTCACTGGCAAGCAAGTCATCATGCTTGCCAGTGAATGAATAAAAAGAAAAAATAACTTAAAGAAGAAAAAATCCAAAGGAGTG
>NC_085858.1:48335803-48343303 GCF_034702125.1 Engraulis encrasicolus | reverse complement strand
TCTCTCTCTCTCTCTCTCTCTGAGCATCTGCCATCATAACCTTGTGCTTGTGATGATGAGGCAGGCAGTGCAAGCAATGACACGCACACACACACAGACGCGCGCACGCACACACAGACACGCACACACCCGCACACACCCGCACACACACACACACACACACACACACAGACGCGCGCACGCACACACAGACACGCACACACCCGCACACACCCGCACACACACAGGCGCCCCTGTGTTATGGATGATGGGATAGCTAGTTTTGCTATAGCACCTTTTCTGTTGTCTCATTGTGTGCATTGGGATATCACACACACACACACACATGTGCGCGCGCGCGAACGCGCACACACACGCACACACACACGCACTCACACACACACACACACACACACACACACACACACACACACACACACACACACACACACACACACACACACACACACACACACACACACACACACACAAACACACACACACAGGCGCCCCTGTGTTGTGCATGATGGGATAGCTAGTTTTGCTACAGCACATCTTCTGTTGTCTGGTGTGCTCTGCTCTCGTCTGCTCTGTGCATTGGGACAGGCCAGCGCAGCAACAGTAGGTACCTACCTACCTCCGGATTAACATAGGCCTGCATTCAGGAAGCTGACAGGGGGGGGGGGGGGGACAAAGGGGTCGGTTGTTCCGGGCCCAGGGAGACAGGGGCCCAGAATTGGCTCCACATTCTATTATATTCAGGGCTATACAAAAATGTCATCACTAGTAGCCACAGATTCTCACTATCAGTCAATGTGGCTGGTAGGTACTATTTTCTACCAGCCAAACAGAATTTTCACCAGCATTTGGCCGAGTGGCGGCTGTTAATTTAGATACCTGATTGTATTGCGAGGAGGGACCCTTTTAGATGACTTTGTCCCAGGCCCAGCCAAAGCTGCCAGCGGTCCTGCCTGTATGCTCCGCCTGGGGACCGCTGGAAGACCGGAATCAGGGCTGGGCTGGGGGAGAAATAGGGCCCGGGCACTAATTAGTGGTGCAGAACTGACTCATCGGTGGGCCCAGTACCCTCGTGGGCCCCTATTTTCAGAAATGTAAAAAAAAAACTTTTCTGAAAGTAGGGGCTCACGAGGGTGCGGGGCCCACCGGGAAATGCCCGCTATGCCAGATGGCCAGTCCAGCCCTGACTAGAATGCTCATAGGACAAGGGACAGGATAGGATTATTTTAGTCCTAATGCATTTCTAGGCAGGTATATGTAAACAGCATTGAGCTGCTCTTCGCTTTTCGGGGTCTTGGGTTTGCTTCATGATTTACTGTGATTACTGAAGCATGCATTAGCTGGTGTAGGGTGTATGCTTTTTTGCTGCAATATGCGGTTGCATAAGTAAGAGTCAGAGTGTTTGTACTGTACTTGTGTGTGTGTGTGTGTGTGTGCAAGTGTGTGAATGGACACGTGTGTACAGTATGTGTGCATGTGTATGTAAGTTACTGTATGTGTATGAGTGTGTGTATGTGTGTGTGTGTGTGTGCACACGTGTGTACACATGAGTGTGTGTGTGTGTGTGTGTGTGTGTGTGTGTGTGAGTACTGTTTGTGTGTCACCTTAAGTTGTGACATATCGCACATTAAGGGTGTAAAGGGCTTCTTCTCACTCTCAGACCATGGTGCCATCCAGCCGCCTTGCAAGGACGACCAAGGTGGTAGCCATTTTAACGGAAAGCGGACGTTTTTCAGACCAGAGGAAGTTTGTCCTCACGGCCAGGACGGGCCTTGTTTTGTGCTTTCGCTCCTTGCGAGGCGAAATGGTGCAGCAGCCAGGGGCGGAGCTATAGGAGGGACGAGCAGGGCATTTGCCCCTAGGCCCAGGGCCCTCCCGTATTGATAATGGGGGCCCTATTGTGACCTTGGCAGGCTGTATAGGGGGCCCTATATCAGTGTTCTGCCCTGGGGCCTGGTGTGCAATTGTTCAGCCACTGGCAGCAGCCTTTTTAGCGGCTGGTGGAAGTTAGCTAGTTAGTTTTTCGAAGCAGAGCACGTCTGTCCTTGCTCCTCGCGGCCTGGCCTTGTATTGTGCTTCGTTCAGCACGAAGACTGCGGAAGGTGAGAGAGAGAGTACTGTTACACGTTACACTGTTACACCAAACTGGGGGGGGGGTCAGGACCTCCTAAGGCAGGCTGTCATCATGCTTTAGCGTATGTATCGCACGCTAGTGCATTCAGCATGTTGGTGCGACGCATTTTGAAGTTAAAGCGTGCTCCTCAACGCAACGGTAAAGCGCTTCCATGCACTTTTGACACGTGACGAGGTTTGCACAGTTTTCCCGCTTTGTCTGCTATTTTGTTTTGTCACAGCGCATTTCTGTTACTAAACGCAAATATGCTTTGCTGTACCCTAACCAAAACCAACCCTAAACCTAACCTGTCAGTAAAGCAATGTTTCTGCTGCTTTACTTTTGCCAAGAACAGTGAGATTAGGCGAATTTCTACCTTCTAATTGTGCTTAAACCAAAACCATCCCTAAACGTAACCTGTCACAGGGCGTTGTGGAGCACGCCTTAACTTGGAAATGCGTATTGGACACACGCGATAGTGGGTTCAAATCAGTGTGTCATAGATACGCCTATGCATGATGACATGTTGCCTCAGGGGGTCGCGGAGGTACTATGGGGCGTCAGCGTGGTGGACATGTTAGCGGATTGTGGAAGTTAGCTAGTTAGTTTTTCAGAACAGAGCACGTCTGTCCTCGCTCCTCGCGGCCTGGCCATGTATTGTGCTTCGTTCAGCACGAAGACTGTGGAAGGAGAGAGAGAGAGTGCTGTTACACTAGTGGTTCCCAAACTGGGGGTGGTTCAGGACCTCCTAAGGGGGTCGTGGAGGTACTACGGGGCATCAGCGTGGTGGACATGTTAGCGGATTGTGGAAGTTAGCTAGTTAGTTTGTCAGAACAGAGGAAGTCTGTCCTCACTTGCCAGGCCGGGCCTTGCATTGTACTTGGTTCTGCACGAGGAGGACTGAGGAGGGAGGGAGAGAGAGTACGGTTACACTATCTGGCTGAGAGCCATGTTTGCGGAGTGAGCAATCGCGGCAGTGTGGGGGTGGATGATTGACAAGGGTGTACGCCTTTCGTTTGCCTCCGCTTCAGAGGAGCGGCACCCAAATATTCCCTCGGTACGGTATACTCTAGCTCTCGGGGCAGGAAGCCTACGTACATCACCCGATCAAGGAAGACGTGACTCCATAGTTTGCACGTACAGTATGCGGTGCATACTACAGTAGACTGAAAACTGCTCCTTTTGTTTGCCTCTTGCGGAGGAGGAGTGGCAGCCAGATATAATATTTCCCAATAAGCCCAGCCGTGGCCTAGGTGGCTGGGCACTGTGCTGCTACGCCGGCGCCATTTTCGGATCCTCCCCCGTCTCTTTCTCTCCCACTCATTTCCTGTTCCGCTCTTCACTGTCCTGTCTAAATTAAGTTGGAAAACCCCCCAAAAGTATACAAAATATATACATATATTTATTTATTATATTTATGTATAATATTGTCTTCTGTATACTGTATAGCTCTCAGGCAGGCAGGCTGGATCTCTGGATCAAGGACGTTGTTCTGTCAATATGGGCTGCTTGGTCGAGATGCGCCTACCAATAGGCTTTTCACATGGCCTAAATCCAAACCCTACACCTAATCTTAACCAATAGAAGTGCTATTGCACTGTACTACACTATACACTGTAAGGGCTTGTTAGTTCTGCTCAACAGGTAGCTATATACTGTATATGTCACTGTGACTCTAAAGTGTCTATATGGGGGCATTCCACACAGTACTGCAGACAGTAAAGTTTGTAGATATGGATAACTGTGCAGGGCTGCAAGTCCGGACATCTGTAATAAATGTCTGCTTTGTTAGCTAGCATACAGTAGATGTGGGCTTGCGCTCTGCACATCATAGGCAGCTTCCCAGCCCACCCCCACCTCAACGGCTGCTTTTCTTACGGTTTCCATTTAAACAGTTTGCTCGCAGGCAAGACATACAGTATGCTCTTGAGTAAATGCAAGAATTACAAGTGGTGTCCTCTAAAAACGTACAGATGAAAGTACATTCTAAAAGCTAATTAGGCCTTGTAATGCTGTTGATAATAGCCTTCACTGTCAGCCTTTCACATGTGGCGCACATATGGTAAAGCTTGTCCCATTGGGCAGTTGGTCGTGTTTGACTCTTTTTTTTTATTAGTCCATAAAACAATCAAGGCCAGAGACAGCTCCATAAATCATGAGGTGTATGTCTACTGTACATGTACCCACAGGCGAGGGGAGGAGAGAGGATGGGATGGGAGGGGAGAGGAGAGGAGGAGAGAAGAGAGGATAAAAGAGAAGAGAAGAGAAGAGAAGAGAAGAGAAGAGAAGAGAAGAGAAGAGAAGAGAAGAGAAGAGAGTACAAGAGAGGAGGTTAAAAGAGGAGAGGGCAAGAGAAAAGAAGAGAGGAGAAGGGAAGAGGAGAGAAGAGAGAAGAGAAGGGAGGAGGAGAGAAGTTTAGAGAAGAGAGGAGGAGAAGAGAAGAGAAGAAAGGGAGGAGAAGAGGGGTGGAGAAGAGTGGCCAGGAAAAGAGAAGAGAAGAGGGGAGTAGAGAGGAGAAGACAAGAGAAGCGAAGAAGGGAGAAGGGAGAAGGGAGGAGAAGAGAAGAGAAGGGAAGAGGAGAAGATAGGAGAAGAGAAGAGAAGAGAGGGGGGGGGGATGGGCTCAGGAACCAGAGACTGAGCTTGGGCTGGGCGTGGGCTTGGCTGAACTGGGCTGGACTTTGGGCTGCCGAGAGTCTCATGAACGAGCAAACAATCCTGGTCTGGCAGCCTGCCACACTGTAGCATGTCGCTTTGCCTGGTCCGACAGCCTGACACACAAGTCAAGTCAAGTCAAGTAGGTTTTATTGTCAATTTCTTTACATGCACTGGTCATACAAAGAATTTGAAATTACATTTCTTGCTTTCCCATACAGACATAGACTAATCTAGGTAAGGACACACATGCGGCTTTGCCTGGTCCGGCAGCCTGACACACATGCGGCTTTGCCTGGTCCGGCAGCCTGCCACACCGTAGCATGTCGCTTTGCATAGTTCCTGTTGCAACACTGTTGAATGGCTGGCTGTTGTCTGAGAGCTAGAGCTAGAGCTAGAGCCTCTTTTCTTTTTTTCCCTCCAGCTGAGCAGGAATGGTAATGGTAATGATAGACAGCTGAGCAGGAATGGTAATGGTAATGATAGACAGCTTGTCCTGCTCATGATCACACTCTCCTGACGTGTGTGTGTGTGTGTGTGTGCGTGTGCGTGTGCATGTGCATGCATGCGCGTGCGCGTGCATGTGCTCTTGTGTGTGTACGTGTGTTAGCATCTGTGTCTGGCCAGTATGGTCACTGTGACATTGATATGGGCCATGGCACAGATGGTGCTTTTGTGATTTTTGTTCAGCCATGGTCAGGGAACTGGGCCTTTTTGTAAACAAGAGAGACGATCTTATCTTGCGCAAGTGGAAACTGAATAGCAAAGCCAATCAAAGCTGATGGGACTGCCTGTAAACATCTGCCGTAGTCATCGAAACCATTCTGTAGATGTTATTTACCCAGGGGCTTTGTATAGGGGTTAATGGTTATACTCTGCTACGTCCGCTGACATGCCGGGTTGTAGACTAACCTGGTTCAGCATTACGTGTTTTCGCTAAGACTCTCTGGAGCGCAATAAGACAATAACACAGTAGTAATATCCTGTTAACAATGTACTGCATGTCCTTACTTTAACACTAGAAATTAATGCTGACAGTTAATTACCTCAGGTAATCTAAACCTATAATTAAGGATGTTGGGAAGTAGTGCTTCACTGCCTAGTTGAGTGGCCTAATTAAAGTTTGCCATAAATGTGATGTATTTCAGTAGAGATTTATTCACGGTCATAATATGTTACGGTAGTGTCATAATAATAACACTTGTGTGTTGGCGAAGACACAAGACCAGAAATGGTCTGTGCTGCACAGATATCTGTTTTCTTTTGGCAGAGGAGTTCGAGAGCGTCCAAAAGTATAAATATTTACCATTGCGGTCAATAGAGACTTTATTGAGTTAGTGCTGTACAGGAGATTCTGGATTCAAGTTGATTTATTCATTGTTAGCAATGGCGTCCAACTATAAACTAGTTTAGGATGCTAGCTACCTCACACCCCAATTTTAAGATCGAAACAGACCTCTTATTGAAGGAACGTTACTCGTGCCAGTTACAGTAATAATGTGTTGTGATTTAGCTTGTCACTCATTGGCACTGAGGTGAGCTAGCTTGGCTAGCATGAAGGTTCGCAGCTGTTTCTGTTAGTGGGGACCGGAAAATCCATGTGGTATTTTTAGTGGATGGACACCCAAGGTTCTCTGCCGTTTCCTCAGCAAGTGTGTGCCCTATATACCTCTGCCTACACACCGCCTCTTACTGTACTGTAACACACAAAAAGTGGAAAAATCTTATGCACAACAGTTGAGTAGGTGAGGAGTGGAAATTATGTATGTCCTAATATAACATCAGCAGCCGTCATAACAAAAAAGACACAAGTACAGAAGGGGAAGGATGCACAGACTGTCATAATGAAGTGCAGGCGAGGACAGATTGTGGACGGCACGCCATGTTGATTTCTTTATTGCCATTGTTTCAGCCCTATGGCCTTTGTCAAGGTTGGCACAATAAAAGAGCAAGTACAGTACACATTGTTCTGTAATCCAGGGAGATGATGAAACAGCTCATGCATTTCACCTTTACTTCTACCAACACTGCTCCCAGTCTGTAGCAATGGAAAGAGGCACGTCTGGAGTGGGGGAGAAATAGGGCCCGGCCACTTTTGGATTAAAGGGGCCCCTCATAATTAGTGGCACAGAACTGACTCACCGGTGGCCCCCGCACCCTCGTGGGTCCCTATTTTCAGAAATGTAAAAAAAAAATCCCACCGGGAAATGTCCGCTATGCCAGATGGCCAGTCCAGCTCTGGAAAGGGGTAGAAACCCTTTTTTGTGTGCTATTGATACCACATGGAATGATCCTTGTCCGACAAAACTGTATCAAGAGTGTTGAAACACCTCTCGACATTTTGTTAAGACTGCTGTGGTTTTGTGTGTCCCTCCTCGTGGTGCTGTGGATTTGAATGCGCTGGCTGCAATTTGCCCTGCAACACATCGTCTGGGCCAATGACTCTTTGTTGCTTTGTTTTGTGGAATTCCCAGATGAAATCAATTGTGTGATCAATTGGCAAACGTATTGCCACATGCGGCGCTACCAGTTGAACTAGAGAGAGATGAAAAGTGGTCAATTCAACTAATTGAATTGCGCGAGAGTTGCACAACCTTGTCCTCGGCAAGGCTGCGTGTTATAAATACACGGCTTGAGTTAGCTGAATTCTCTGGCCTGGCCTGGCACTCTGGCATGTTTATCAGGCTTTGTGTCTTTGTTGTCGAGGCCATAAAAGCGCACAAGACACTGGTGTT
>NC_085858.1:48320803-48333303 GCF_034702125.1 Engraulis encrasicolus | reverse complement strand
AGCCTTCCTGACGTAGGGCAGGGTAGAGTAGGGAGCCTTTTACTCACTGGCAGACAAGTTCCCAGCAAAAACAAATGATGTGCCAGCCTCAGTTTGTCAAAAAAAAAAACTGCTCTCCATATGGTCCCATTTTAGGCCTAATATAGAGAAATGGATTGAGAGTTGCAGCTGCCCAGCTGTCTGTGTCTCCACTGAGCCATAGAAGTACCAGCCCCAGTGGCGGCAGTGGCAAAATCGGCAGCATCTGGGCTTAAGCAACTAACTGAGGGTTGGGTCTTAGTCATCATGGCAGCGTTTCGAGGAATAATGTAACCCTTTCTTTTGGGTAAACTTTTGGTTTGGCTTTGTCTTTGGCTTGGGGAGGAACAGATCACAGGACCTGTGCTGAATCACAGAACTTAATACATTCTCTGGGCCCTGCAGTGGCCAACCAGTAGGGCACTCGCTTGCCATGCGGCTGACCCGGGTTCGGTTCCTGGCCCTGGTCCTTTTGTCGACCCCTCCCCGTCTCTCTCCCAGTTCGCTTCCTGTCCACCTCTCACATTGTCCTATCAAATAAAGTTGAAAAAGACAAAAACAAAATACTTTTAGTACCGGTACATTCTCTGACACATGCCAGCCATATATACCTACTTCCGGATGTCAGGAAGACACCTTACCAGGCGTGTCACTCTTAATTTGGTCCCCCCTGGCAACAGGCACCCAAAAATTGCCTCTCCGCATACTGTTACTCAAGTCCCACACATGGCACATATCACAGCAAAACATAAACTTGACATAGCCCTTTATATAAGCTTGTTTAACGCAGTGAAGACGCCTCCAGAAATAGACATCACCAACATAGGGATACACTAAAATGTGTGAAGCAGCCGTTGACAGTTTCTGCTTGCCTATACTGTGTAATACGACTTACACAATAGTCACCCACTCGCTCATCCTCTCTCTCTCTCTCTCTCTCTCTCTCTCTCTCTCTCTCTCTCTCGCTCTTGCACTCTTATCTCCATCCGAGGTGCACAGCATGAGTCAGGGTCCTGTGATACCGCAGTAACACTAGCACTACCCATAGCAGCAGAGGCCGTCACCGCACCAGTGGAGGGGTGTCTTTCTTTGACATACCGGACAAGAAGTTCGAACATGCTGACTCATCCTGCTCGAAAAAAACAGGAAGTGGCGCTGTACTGAGGCTCTCCGGGTGCCGCGAGGAAATGGCACCTCTCGCTCTCTCGTTCTCGCTGGCTCGTTGTGCGGAGGGCACGCAGTGTGTGCGTGTGTGTTGCCAGGGCACTGGTTTCGGAGTCACGTCAGGTTGTGGTGGGTGTGTGCTAGAATCTAAGCACTCGATGACCTTTCACATCGTTTTTGTATCAGTGTTCAAAATGCACAGATCAAAAAAGAGTAAAATGACAAAAAAAATGGTCACGGGTTTAACGCTGCTCATGGTGAATGAAGGCCGTCACTGTCAGCAGATGGTGGCGTTTTGCAAAGGCCCGTTGCTTGTGACCTTTCACGCCCAAAGGAACACCTGTTATGTCTCACGGAGAAATGCCAAAAAAATGGAAGGAAAAAATTGTACCGGGCAGCAGCTGAATGCTAGTAAAAATACGACGAGTAGATGGTAGATCTGGAGCCTTGATAGGTTATGTACTGTCGAGCATTTGGTGTGTTATACAATTTACATTATCAGTGGTTCATCAAGATTCACTGAGTAATTTTGCTCGGTGAAATTCCACCTCCTCCAAGGGGAGCCTATTACCGCTGCAATTTTGTTAGTCTTGGCTTAAACCTGGCCAAGCCTGTGGTGTGCTGGAAGCTCACAGACAAAGGCAGACGGGGCGAGAGTCAAGCTAGCGTCAGTGTTGCCAGATTGGGCTGTTTCCCGCCCAATTGGGCTGCTTGGGATGGCCGTCTGCGGGTAAAAATGGCATTTTGCAGGAAAACTCGCCCAATCTTTCCCATAGACATCAATAGAATTGGACGGGATTTATTGCTTCCAGGCAGGTTTTGAGCATTTTTTGGGCTGGAAATCATCAGCCTCATCTGGCAACACTGGCTAGCGTTAACAGCGCTATGCTAGTCGCCTGTGCAGAGCAGGCAGAACACATACGCTAGGCAGCTAACAGGGAGCTCTAACACAAACGCTACAGGCTGTGTAGCTGTAGCTGTGGCTGGTTGGCTGGCCTCGCCTCGCCTCGCCGCTGTGGCAGGAGACAGATGGGCCGAGGTAAATTAAACAAGCCGTCGCCCTCCCTCTCCGCTCCAAGCCTCTCCACCGTAGCCGGCGTGACAGCCTATACGCCACCGCCGCCGCCACTGCCGCTGCCGCCCCTGTGCCGTCATTATTTAACGGCCAGCGCTAATGGGGTCTGCCTGCCTGGCTGCCCACACTCCCCCTGCTCGCATGAAGGAGACGGGGAGAGAGAGGGATGGAGAGAGAGAGGGATGGAGAGAGAGAGGGATGGAGAGAGAGAGATGGAGAAAGAGGGATGGAGGTAGAGAGAGAGAGAGAGATGGTCAGGGATACAGAGAGAGAGAGAGAGAGAGAGAGAGAGAGAGAGAGAGAGAGAGAGAGAGATAGAGAGAGAGAGAGGGAGAGAGAGAGGGAGAGAAATAGAGGGAGAGATGGAGAGGGAGATAGAGGGAGAGGGAAAGGGAGGGAGAGATGGAGAGAGATAGAGAGGGAGAGGGAGGGAGGGAGAGATAGAGAGGGAGGGAGGGAGAGAGATGGAGAGAGAGAGAGAGATGGGGAGAGAGAGATGGAGAGAGGGAGGGAGAGGGAGGGAGGGAGAGATAGAGAGGGAGGGAGGGAGAGAGAGAGGGAGAGAGATGGAGAGAGAGAGAGATGGAGATGGAGAGAGGGAGAGGTGGGGAGAAGTGGTTTGGGGTACACATCCCCCTTGCATGCATGAGCGAGACGGAGAGTCAGAGGTTGGGTGTGGGATGCAATAAAGAGAGAGAGAGAGAGAGAGAGAGAGAGAGAGAGAGAGAGTAATGGGTGGAGGGAAGGATGAAGGGAGGTAAAGAGAGAGTGGTGGTGCAGTAAGGGGTAGTTGAGTGGTAGGGAGAGAGATTGAGAAAGGAAGAAAGCGAGGTAAAGACGGAAATAGTGTAGAGTCAGGGGCTGGGGTGGGTGGGTGGGTGGGTGTGTGTGTGAGTGGGTAGTTAACTGAGAGGGAGGTTGGGAATGGAGGGAGAAAGCAAGGGGATAGAGAGTGAGACAAAGAAGGAGAGAGAGAAGTGGTGGTTAGGGGGTAAATAGAGAGAAAGCGAGAGAGAGAGAGAGATGGTAGAGAGAGAGCGAGAGAGAGAGAGATGGGAGAGTGAGTAATGGTGTGGGGGGGGGCTGAGAGAGGCAAGGGGGAGTTAGGACTGAGAGGAATAAAAAGCAATATATAGGAGAATGATAAATAGTGTGATGGAGAGACTGCTATGGAGGGTGGGTGGGGGGGTAGCGGAATGGGGGTAGGGGTGTGTGTTTCAGGGGTTGGAAGGAGGGGGGGGGCAGCATGTGGTGGTTCTAGATCAGTGTTTCCCAACCTTTTTTGTCCTGGGTACCCCCTAAGCCATTTTGTCATATGACATGTACCCCCTCGCCCTCACTCATGTTCTGTTGCTCTATCCCAATGTGACTACAGTCGATATATTTGTTATTATTACATTTTTCCGCGTACCCCCTGAGGTGTGCTCGCGTACCCCCAGTGGTACACGTACCCCTGGTTGGGAAACACTGTTCTAGATGATGGAAACATCGTCTCGCATCCTTGCCAGAGAGGCAAGAGTGCTGATATGTTTTTGTGTGTGTGCGTGTGTGCGTGTGTGCGTGTGTACGTGTGGGCGTGTGTGCGCGTGCGTGTGTGTGTGCGCGCGTGTGTGTGCGCGCGCGTGTGCGCGTGCGTGTGCGCGCGTGTGTGTGCGCGCGCGTGTGTGTGCGCGCGCGTGTGTGTTAGTTTGTGCAAGAGTGTATGTGTGTGTGCGAATGTGTGCATGTTAGTGAATTCACATGTTTGTGAATGCGAACGCTTCCAGCTTGAGCACAACCCGTTGTGATCCAATGCTGATTTCCTGCTAAAGAGCCCTTGACCATGGGCACTGGAAGCAGCCGGAATAACAAACATCAACACAACAAACAAACAAACAAACAGGCAAACAATAAAAAAAACAATAACAATCGGCATTAAATGAAATCAGTGGTATTAAGTATGAGCATTGCTGGACCTAGATGGTACAACTTCTGTATTTAATTGCTTTGTGCTTGTCATTCTATTGTGCTGCATAACACAATACGCAAGCTATTTGATGAGAAGTCTGGTTTTGATGTTGGTCGTTGGTCCAGCTCCAGCTAGATTTGAATACTTTTACACAAAACAGCTCCATGTTCTGTGGAATTATGGACATTTGGACAACAGGCAAACATTGTAAACACACACACACACACACACACACACACACACACACACACACACACACACACACACACACACACACACACACACACACACACACACACACACACACACACACACACACACACACACACACACACACACACACTTTTTTTTTCTTCCGCCCAGTCATTCTGCACTAAGCCAGTCCACACTGAAGTGTTTGACACGTGTGCCAATCATTGCATGTCTACAAAGCATGTAATAACCTTCGGGGGACACAGCACTGCTTGTTTTGGAAACCCATTCTGCGTAAAACAAGTCGGAACAACAAGCACTGCCTTTTGTCCATGTAAAATGTTACTGCGCTGGGGTGCGTTTCTCAGAAGCGTAGTTGTTAGCATTTAGCAACTTGGATAGTTGTCAATGGGGAATTGCATTGCAAACAACAAAGTAGCTAATGTAGTTAGCCACTATGGTTTTGAGAAATGCACCCCTGTTGTGCAGCAGAGCTGTGGTAAGTAAAGTAGGCGATGTAATGAAATTCACTTTTGCACTGGGCAACGGGTTCTCTGTGTTAGATTTATGCTGTCTAGTGCCATGGCTTTGATAATAGGGCTGTTTGGTTGGTTGTAGGCACTTATTTCAGCTGAAAAAAGGAAAGCTAGAAGAAAGGAAAAGAGAAGTAGGGCAGGTTATTATGCAAGAAGCCTGCCTGAGATACAAGCCGGCCCGGCCCGGCCCGCCAGGAGCCGGATCTAAACCATGTGTGTGTCCTTGTTCAATCTTTGATGCAAAGTGGGTGACAAGCCTCTGCATTTAATACAGCTCTTATGAAGCGTGGCTGCAAAAATAGTCAGAGGATGGGAGGCAAATGAGTAGCCTTAAATGCCCTTCATTTTCTGTGTTTAAATGCCCTTCATTTTCTGTGTTTAAATATCTGTTAGTCGCTTTGGATAGTGTAATGTAATGTAAAGTACCTAATGTAATGTAATGTAATGTAATTAAATGCCCTTCATTTCCTCTGTTTAAATGCCCTTCATTTTCTGCGGATGTCAAACACCTACAAAGTAACAGAGAGTCCAATATGTATTTGATGCCTTGCTGATTTTGTTGGTTTGCCTACTAACAAAGACATGATCAGTCAATAAATGTTATGATAATATGTATTCTAATATGGAGAGACAGAATATCAAAAAGAAAATCCAGAAATTAACTGAAGAGAATATATATTAATTTATTTCCATTTCATCGAGCAAAATAAGTATTTGATCCCCTGCCAACTGATTACAGTTCCGGGCCCACAGACCAGATGGACACTTCCGATCAACTTGTCATCTGAATTAAAGATACCCGTACATACTAACATGCATAAAAGATACATTGAATCAGCAGAATCAGTCCATAGTATGAGTGAATCAGTCACACTCCAACCTCACCAGCATGGGAAAGACCAAAGAGTGGTCAAATGATATCAGGGACGCGATTTTAGACCTGAACAAAAAATAAATGGGCTGCAAAGCCACAAGAAAGAGACTGAGTATTAATGACCCAGCTGTTGATGCATTTCTTCCAAAATGTGAGGAATACAAAATGACTATCCATCAGCCTGTCTGGGTTCTATATAAGATTTGACCTTTTGTAGGGATTTGATAATCATGAGAACAGAAAGAAATCACCCTAGAGCTGTACGGGATGAACTAGGCAATGATATCAAAGCTACTGGGACCAAAATCACTGAGAAAACTACTGGTAGCACTTAATGCCACAGAGGTTTAAAATCCTGTAGTGCACACATGGTACCTCTACTTCAGAAGGAACCTGTGCAGTCCCACTTGAGGTTTGCCAACGGACATCAGACTGGTTTAGGATATGATAAGGAGGTGCTGTAGTCAGATGAAACCAAAATCAAGCTGTTTGGCATTATCACAATTCAATGTGTTTTGAGAAAGAGTACTGCTGTCTATGATCCCAAGAACACCCTCCTCACCATCATGCATGAAAGTGGTATCATTATGGTTTGAGGGTGTTTGTCTGGCCAAGGCACAGGACAACTTCACATTGTCAACGAATGGATGGAGGGAGACATGTAATGTGCAATCCTGAGTGCAAACGTCCTTCGCTCCACCACTACACTGAAGGGTGGGCCATTTTTGGATCTCCCAACATGACAATAATACACAACATACAATCAAAGCAACGAAGGAGTAGCTCAATAAGAAGCATATTAAAGTCGTGAAGTGGCCTAGACGGTCTCCAAATATTAACCCTATAGTAATTCTATGGAGAGAACTGAACCTCCCATTTACAAAGCTACAGCCACAAACTATTAATGTTTTAGAGATAATGTGCAAAGAAAAATGGGCAAACATATTTTCTACTATATGCACAAACATTATCATCAACTAAAAGAAGCATCTGACCTCAGTGCTGGACAACTAGGACTTTGCCACAAAGCACTTTATCTTCTTTAGCTAGAGGGGTCAAATACTTATTTGCCTAAATTAAATACAAATAAATTAAAATATATTATTTTAAGTTATTCTCTGGAATTTCTTTTTGATATTCTGTCTCTCCATGTTTGAATACATATTATCATAAATTTATAGACTGATCATGTCTTTATTAGTGGGCAAACCGGCAAAATCAGCAAGGGATCAATTACATATTGGACTCACTGTAACAGAGAGGGGATGGATGCTCCCGGTGCACTGTGGATGTAGCCAGGCCGTGCCCTCCTAGTGACGCAACAGCTTCAGCGTTGCTACCAGTCAGGTCAAGAGTCAATGCAAGTACTTTCTGAGTTCCCGCAAATACGGGAACTCCTCCTACTTTGTTGGGAAGCAAACAATCATTAGCAAACCAAGGGAGGCCATTTGGGAAATGCTGTTTGGGAAATGCTAATTGTTATGCTCTTGGTCAGACCAAGTCTCGAAGAGATTTGAAAGTCGATGACAATCAGGCTACTGTGGATGTGTGTCAGTGAGTGCCACTTGGAAATGTCAGAAGTTAGAAGTGAAAGTAAAACTTGTGTTTATTTTACACACCTCAGCTGGCAGGTGCGTCGGAGATGGCCAATGGGTCACTCAGCAGACAACTTGAAAAAAACTCTTGCACACTGACCATTTAACTGTTTTTCTTTAATGTACGATATTTCGGTCTTAGAGCTTCATCAGGCAAACTCCTGATTAAGGAAGAGGTTTACCTCATTAAGGGTAAAACCTAAATAAAAAAGCAAAAGTAAAAAAACGAATCAGTTTCATTCAGGCACGGGTAACTTATCTGAGCAACTCAGTAGACCTGTGTACTTATCTTACGATCAGCTAGCTGTGCTGGTTGGACTGAATTTGTGGTGCGTTTTTGTGTTTTTCAGTAACAACTCAGTCTAGCCACCTCGTTAGGTTCACTGGAATAATTGCTTTAAAACAGCGATGTCATGTCATGTGCGAGTGTTGTACCTAGACCATTAATTCACTTTTCCTTTTGACTCCTCTGATGCAAAGACACTGAGCTTGTCTTTGTCACTCAGTCAGACAACAACATGGAAGCTGCTTCTCAGCTGACACCCCCCCCCCCCACACACACACACACAGTATACCTCCTCATCTCTCTTTCTTTCTCTCTCTCTCTCTCTCTCTCTCTCTCTCTCTCTCTCTCTCTCTCTTTCTCTCTCACGCTCTCTCTCTCTTTCTTTCTCTCTCTCTCTCTCTCTCTCTCTCTCTCTTACTCTCTCTCTCTCTCTCTCTCTCTCTGCTTCCTACCTCTCTCTTCATCAAGCTCTCCTTGTTGTTTACCCTCTCTCCAGTCTCTTACATTGTGTAGCCTTTCGTCTCTCGCTTTCACTCCCACTCTCCCCCTATCTCTCTCTCTCTCTCTCTCTCTCTGTGTTTCTAAAAGACGGAGACAAGTGAAGTGGGAGGGCGGGGTCGGATGTGGGTGGCGTGGGGTGGGGCGGGTTTGCTGGTCATCATTATCCACTCTGGCTGGAGTTTAATCCTGGAGGATCACTGGAGCATATACACGTGTGGATGACTGCAGATTAGCTCGTCTGGTCCGGTCCGGCAGGCCTCCTTTGGTCTCCCACTGACACCCTGATCCAGCAGCACCCATTAAGCAGCACCAGGCCAGGGGCAGGGGCAGGGACAGGGGCAGGGACAGGGGCAGGGGCAGGGGCAGGGGCAGGGAGAGGGGCAGGGGTAGCGGCAGGGAGAGAGATAGGGAGAGGGGTAGGGGCAGCACCAGGCCAAGGGACTGGGGCAGGGAATGGGGCAGAGAGAGGGACAGGGGTAGGGGCAGCACCAGGCCAAGGGGCAGGGACAGGGAGAGGGGCAGGGAGAGGGACAGGGGCAGGGGCAGGGACAGGGGTAGGGGCAGGGAGAGGAGCAGGGGCAGAGACAGAGGTAGGGGCAGGGGCACATACAGGGGCAGAGATAGAGATAGGGACAGGGGCAGGGGCAGGGGCAGGGAGAGGGGCAGGGGCAGGGACAGTGGCAGAGACACTGAAGGGAAAATAGGTCTGCAACACTGTACGGTGCTCCCAGACAAAGTTTATTGGCACAATGGCACATCGAACAGTGTTGCAGACCTACTGTATCTTCCTTTCAGTGATCTTTTGTTTGGTCCAGCACCTGTGCCTCTGATCTGCGCACATACTCTGACTTTTTCGACAGGGGCAGGGACAGCCAGACCACTGAGCCAGCCTTAGGACACACTCTCGATGGTAATACCTCTCCCTGTCTTCATATAATTTCCCCTTTCTCTCCCTCCTTTACTGCCTGTCTCTCTTTCTCTCTTTCTTTCCCTTTTGAGCTATCTCTCTTTCTCTCTTCCTTTCCCTTTCTCTTCCTTCACCCTTTCTCTCTTTCTCTTTCTCTTTCCCTCCATCTCTCTTTTATTTATCTCACTCACTATCTCTCTTTTCCTCTCTCTTTTTCTGTCTTTCTTCTGTCTGTCTCCATCTCGACATTCCTCCTCCCCTCTCTCTCTCTCCTTCTCCCTTCTCCCTTCTCTCCTTCTCCCTCTCCCCTCTCCCCCCCGCCCTCTTGGATTGGCTATAAGCCTCAGGAAAACTCCACAGTAATCACCAATCAAGAGGATCGATTCAGACCCACTGACCCTCCTCTGGAATGGAGCCAGGACAGGAGTAGAGAGAGAGAGAGAGAGAGAGAGAGAGAGAGAGAGAGAGAGAGAGAGAGAGAGAGAGAGAGAGAGAGAGAGAGAGAGAGAGAGAGAGAGAGAGAGAGAGAGAGAGAGAGAGAGAGAGAGAGAGAGAGAAAGAGATGTACGGATGAATGTTGGAGAGATGTAGACAAAGGATTGCAGTCGTAAAAAAACAAGAGATCGGAAAGGTTGTGAGCTATGGACAGATCAGCTCTTGTAAAGCTCTTGGAAATTTGAGCGAGTGAGTGCATACTGTACGTGCACGGATTCATGCGTGCAATTGGAACACACAAATAGAAAAAAAACTTCTGTAGCAGCAAGTGTTGCATTGGAGGACGGAAGTGAAGTGACAGAGATTGGGGCCTGTAGCTGTCATTCAGGGCTGGACGGGCCACCTGGCAAAACGGCCATTTCCCGTTGGGCCCCGCACCCTCGTGGGCCCCTATTTTCAGATGTTTTTTTTTTTTTAAGAAGAAAAAAAGGACCCACGAGGGTGCGGGGCCCACTGGGGAGTCAGTTCTGTGCCGCTAATTACGAGGGGCCCTTTTCAACCAAAAGTGCCCAGGCCCTATTTCTCCCCCAGCTCAGGCCTGCTGCCATTGGCATACCTTTAACCCATTGACGCCTAAGGCACCTGCAAAAAAGGGTGCTGAATGCCTGAGCCCTTTTTAAGAAAAACTGCCCTCAGCCTATAAAAACCTAAATATTTCAGCTTTTGAAGCACGTAAAAATATGCGCTAAGCTGCATTTAAACACTAAGACCCTCATCTTTCATTAGAATGTGTTCATTCATCTCAAACAAACAGAGATTTTTAAATGAAGTTGACTTAAATATCATGAGCCTGAACGTTACGTAATACAACTCCAGGCGCCAGGGACAATGTTGCGCAACGCAACATCAGGCTTCAATGGGTTAAGTGACGGATGCTGCCATGAGAGTGACGTCACCAACAATAACACCGTGTTCACAGGAAATGACTTGTGGCATATTCGAGGAATGAAAGGAATGGTATTAAACTACCGCTTGACAGGCAGGTGCCCAGAGGATGAAGTTAATTTTAGCTCATAGCGTGTCATCTGGAAAGGGGGTTGGTTATAGCGGTGTCAATCAGAGCCTTCATGGCGATACGATTCGATTTCTCGATCATATTTGAGCAGTTAAGAATGCTCCACTATTTGATTCAACTCGAGTCAAATCAATGGTTCATTGTTTTATGTTACGGGCTAAGCTATGCTTATGTGTAAAACATTAAATAAATGAACAAAAGCTGAAATATCTGCATGAATTTTATTTGAGGAACATTGTTATAACAATCAGTATTATTATTACTGCATGAGCAAAATAAAATGTCTCACAAAATGAGTGCAATAATAACAAAATAATAATCTATAGTCTACAATTGACAAGAGAAGATGGTCTCTTGTAGCCTGGTGACACCATCCTATGTACTCCACCCAAAGATTTTGGCTCCGCACCTAGTCTGGCGAAACCCTCCTAGCTCGGCTCGCAACAGTTGAGAGTTGTGACGCAGAACTCACCTGCCAAGTCCGTTACTGATTGGTTAAGGTAACACTATTCACACTCTTGTTTTGTTATTTGTATGCTTTAGCAACACTATATTGTAACAGTCATGTTAACAAAGCTTTGACGGAGTCAACAGTCGGCTTTCGCCCAGGCTAGGAATCTTATGTCACATGTGGGAATGTGCTTCCAAGGATGAATGCACGCATAAGGATGAATATGCACACTGAATAGAATTTTTCAGTAAATTGAAAGGTTTTCTTAAGCAGTAAGTTACTCTCCTGTGGACTGAGTGTGTCCCTTGGGTGTTCAGTCCACATTGACATACATTTTGTGACAAACAGCCTCAAAGTAGGCTTAGGAGAGTCACGGCCACCATCACAGGAATCTGGAACACCCATAAGCTTTGACATACTTTGGCTGAATCTGGTTGTTCAAAAGAGTGGGATCTGAGAAGTGGACCACTGAGGTTGTGACACGTTTTGGTGTGTGTGTGCGAGCTTGTGTGTTAGTGTGTGTGTGTGTGTGTGTGTGTGTGTTAGTGTGTTTGCGTGTGTGAGTGTGTGTGTGTGTAACAGATGTGTGACTGTCGGTGTGTTTTTGAAGTTTGGGGCTGGACCAGATAGGCAGCAGTCTGTTCGAACATGTTATGGAAGCTGACTGACACACACACACACACACACACACACACACACACACACACACACACACACACACACACACACACACACACACACACACACACACACACACACACACACACACACACACACACACACACACAGATGTCGGAGGTACTCTTTGACGTAAGCTCCTCCCTTAATCCTCTCCCAGCCCCCCTGACCCCCCAACACACACACACACACACACACACACACACACACACACACACACACACACACACACACACACACACACACACACACACACACACACACACACACACACACACACACACACACACACACACACACACACACACCGCCTACCACTCCAGCCCCCTTTGAACCTGGACACGGCGTGACGCAGCAGTTCAAAGGGCCCCCCGGCTTCCCCTGCAAAGGCTCGACCGTAAAAAGATGCTAGATGATAGTGCGGTGCGTAAATCTCCAAGCCAAAGGTCTCGTTCGTTCCCTCGCTCGCTGGCTGGCTTGCTTGCTAGCTCAGTGGCCTGGCCTGCTGCGACGTGGTTCCCTCCCCTCCCCTCCCCTCGCTTGCTTGCCAAAGAAATTTATTGAGCACTGCTGTGTGTCGGATGCTTACCCCCCCCCCCCCCCCCCCCCAAAAAAAAAAAACCCACTGGAATGTTCCCTCCCTCTCTATCTCTTTCCCTCTTTTTCCTTCTCTCTCTCTCTCTCTCTCTCTCTCTCTCTCTCTCTCTCTCTCTCTCTCTCTCTCTCTCTCTCTCTCTCTCTGGCTCTCTCCCTCCCTAACCCTAG
>NC_085858.1:48285803-48288303 GCF_034702125.1 Engraulis encrasicolus | reverse complement strand
CTGGTTGTTTTTCTTGAAAGGTTCACTTTGCTCTCGGGCCTTGAAATGTCGAGCAGGGGGGGGGTGCAAGGGGGGCTGCAGGGGGGGGCAGCTGTGCTGCGTGTAACAGAAGACTCTGGACAACCTAGTCTGGCGCAGATGGACCACATTCTTCAAAGTTATTTTTGGGGGGGGATTGTTAACCCTTTTACAGACAGACAGGGAAGTGAGGAGAGAAGCAAACTTGGTCCGGGCGTGCATTGTACTGTATTGGCATCCTTTGTCACCATAATGCTGTCATCAAATATCCTAAAAATGTAATTTTGGTGTTCCAACAGAGAGAACTATAACTTAATTATTAGTGGGTTTTGACCTTTGTTTTTGTATTGTTGAATGGGGAGTTCTCTTTGGCCGTTCACTGAGTACAAATGGTACTGGGCAGCTAGGGCGTCTTCCTCTTCCACCTGCCGTGGTATAGTAGGTATGCTATGCACAGTGGCTATTTAAGCAATACATCTAGTTTGCATTTTTTGCATATCTGCCTACTTGTCTCTCAGTTGTCTGCTTAAACAGTGTTACATGAGTGCAATACACCACACCTATCGCGTACAACATCAAGAGATTTATAAAGTGGAAGTCCTGTTATTTATGTAATTACTGCACGGGTAGTTTGACATTACATAGTTCCAAATAAATAATAATATTGACCTGAGCGAGCCTGATGACGCACTGAGGCGAAACGCGTTGTTCGCTCTAATAAACGAGCATGAAGTCAAGAATGTGTGCGGTAGACTTCTTTCTTTTGAAATAATAATATACTGGCTACTGGTGTTGTAATGACCTCCGTCCCACTGCTTCTACTAGTGGTGTCAAGCTTCTACTAGTGGTCTCAAGGGTAATTGATTCGGCAAGGCATCGCAATGCGGGCCAGGACAATTCAATAATCGATGCAGCAAATGCCATAATCTATGCAGCATATTTTTTCAAGTTTCAATTACTTTCTTGGGTATTTCCAGAGCAAATTAACTTTAAATTAAATTAAAGCACAACTGCAAGGACTGATGCACACCACAGCCAATAAAATGTTCAGTAGCTGGCTGCTACTATAGCCTCATGACAAAATTTCCATTTCTTTCAGTAGAAATGTACATAATGCATTGCAATGCATCGTAAAATCGGACTGAATTGATTCCAATCGAATTGTTACCCCCCAAATCGTAATCTTAATCAAATCGCAAGGGCATTGCCAATGCACACCCCTAACTTCTACTTGTACTTTATACATCTCTCTGTGTAACATCACCCCTAATACCATGTGTCCTCCCCAGCCTCAGCCCTGTAGTGCCCACTCCTCCCCTCCCCCACACCCCCTCCCTCCCATTACTTGCGCCTGTCTCAATGGGGAATGGGCTGCTGGTTGACTCCTTGGTCTGATTGACAGCTTTGTGCCCTGACGAGAAACATGACATTTCCTAGAGGATGCTTGACATTTTCAAAAGAACAGGGGATAAAAGCTGCTGCTTTTGACATCATAACGTCGAAACCCGCTGAACCTTGCTGACCTTTGCTTAGAATAGAGTGCTGGGGGTTACCCGCCCCCCAAAAGAACTTTTAAAGAACAAACGGCAGAAAATTGCATCTCGGCTTGTGTTTATATTTGCAGGTCCTTTGCCAAGCGTTTTTAGGCATGGCTGCATGTTCACGTCACATGTGTCTGGAGTTCAGATTTTCTTTCATTTGCTTCCTAATACTCACCTCAGCCTCCTTGTGGGGCACATTCTGCTTTCTAAACCATGTTTAACCATGTCAATTTATACATATCTACTTACAGTACATGCTAAGCTATTGATGACCGATCTCTTGGGTATGCTGTAGTGTACATCCTCGTGTGAATATGCATTCATGGGCCATGTTGCTTGTGTGTGTGTTTGTGTTTTGCCTCTGAGTTTATAGTTTTGTTTGCATAGACAATGTCGTTTTTTTGTTGTTGTTGGAATGCAAACTCACATCATTTGTTGTACCCAGTCTACTGCTTGGTAATGAACTGTGCCTAACTTCAGCACTATTGCCAGCCACATAGTAGCAAGTTCTTGACACTGCCCAGTAGGGCTGCGCAATTATGGGAAAAAATCATTATCACGATTATTTGGGTCAAAATCATAATCACGATTATTGATTTTAGTCGTTTTTTTTTTTAATTAAAACAAAATGAAATATAACCAAGAATGAATTATAAACAGGATGAGCAAAATGAAATTAATTGTACAAGGCAATAGCATGAAACTTAGGTGAGCAGATCTCTGGCCAGAAATTCTGGCTTCAAGGAGGCTCTTGAAGGTAGGTCACTATTGCCACGATTAAATCCTGATTGAAAGCATGATTTCAATATCACGATTTTCGATTATTTCCGATTAATTGTGCAGCCCTACTCCCCAGTCTGCTGGGCAGAGGAGAGGTTTGGAGAGATGAACCTGCTGACAGGGCTCAGGTGACCCCATGCCAAGCATACCCCCCCCCCCCC
>NC_085858.1:48268303-48278303 GCF_034702125.1 Engraulis encrasicolus | reverse complement strand
CCACCAGAGAGCTAGGGCCAGTACAGGGCTATTACACAGCCTGGCCTCCAGGCCCTGGGGGAAGGGGGGGAGAGACTGGGGGAGAGACTGGTGGAGGTTAGGGGGAGAGGAAGAGGGAGAGACAGAGATAAGGAAAGAGAATAGGGACTGTGAACGAGAGAGGGAGTGAGATGGAGGGACAGAGGGAATGGAGGATAGAGAGGGGGGATTAAAGGAGTGAAGGAGAGAGAGAGAGAGAGAGAGAGAGAGAGAGAGAGAGTAGAGGGAATGAAAAAGGGAAAGATGGACATCATGGAAGAGTAACACAGACTGAGGGAGAATGAGAGACAGAGAATGGAAGAAGAGAGAGAGAAAGAGAAGTGAATGAATGAATGAAGGAAGGAAGGAAGGAAGGAGAGAGAGAGACATAGCACAAAATGAAGGACAGAGGGAGAAGAGAAAGATGGCAAAAGCAAGGCCATGCCTTTTAATCAGAGATGGAGAACTACCTCACGAGTGAAGATCCCATGGGCACCTCCACAGAACTGATTGAGAGTAGGGAAAGTTGCATTGTAAAGTTTCTTTTCTCTTAAGATATTATTGTGGCAGGCCAAATTTCCCATGTAGTATTAAAAGGGGATTACATTCCCCTTCAATTCAGTCCGTTTTAACAAAGCTTAGGGAGTCTCAAAGAGTCATAAATAATAATGAGTTTTACTAATTCTCCTTGAAATGTCAAAACTGTGTTCACTTCCTCTAGTTTGGCTTTTGTTCTGCAAATGGGTTGCTAGTGGGTGTTGAGTCAAGTGGTCAGTGTTGCCAGATGTGTCTGATCAAATCCCGCCCAAAAGGTTCTCAAAAAACACCAAAATATGCTAAATTCCGCCCAATTTCAACAAATTAGATTGATTTCTATGGGTCCAAAAGTGCAGGGGGAAAAAAACGCCAAATGGCCGATTTACCCGTTTTTTTACCTGAAGACAGCCATCCCAAGTAGCCCAATTGCCAATCTGGCAACGCTGCAAGTGGTTATTTGAGGACAAGGTATTTCCTCCATAGCGTGCGTGCATTTCAGTTTTGCATCTGACAAGCGCTGTTCAAGTCTGTCATCGGGCTGTTCAGATCGGGCTTTCAACACTGCTCATCACCATCACTAAATCTGTCACCAAGCCTTTTTGATCACTTGATTTCTTTTGATTCATTAATTGCTTTGATGGTGTGTGTGTGTTTGCTTTGTAGGCCAATGTATTGTTAGTACGTGAAATGAAACCATTACCCCATTACGCGTTAATTCACTCTAACATCACCCCATTACATCTTCATTCACACTCTTCCAGCACAACACAACGCAGCGTTTCTCCTTCCATTGTTCTCAAACAGGCGTGGATGCGTGACCGAAGCCTGTTTAGTCATGTGTACCGTATACGCAAAGCTCTCAGCCCGTCTTGTCTCGCCGGCCGCCATCTTTGTCGCGCTTCGTCTTTCCATGACTGGAACAAATGAGTGAGTGATCATGAGGACGGGAGGCCACAGTACTGCACTGTACTGTACGGCGTGTACCATGTTAGCAGGGCCGTTGCATTAGGCATTTGGGCCCTAGGAAAAGAGGGACTTGTGGCCCTTTTCTTTTCTTCAAGCCATTGCGGAGGGGCCCGTTCAAGACAGATTTTAATAGCAGTGTCATTGCACTTTTAAGTCATGACAATATATGCCACACTCACAATTTTGCAATTGCTGTCATTTGAATACAAGTACATAACCAGGGGGGGCCCTTTCAGCCAGGGGGCCCTGGGCAATTGCCTCGTTTGCTTGCCTGTATGCTGGGGCCCATGCTGATGCCTTTGGCTGGAAGACTGGCGCGTGTGAGTCAGCAAGGCAGTGCAGTGCAGAGCAGAGCAGAGCAGAGCATGTAGGCTACAGTCAGTGTTGCCAGATTGGGCTGTTTCCCGCCCAATTGGGCTGCTTAGGATGGCCGTGTGCGGGTAAAAATGACATTTAGCAGAAAAACCCGCCCAATTTTTTGCCATAGAAATCAATAGAATTGGGCGGGATTTGAGCATTTTTTTGGGCTGGAAATCATCAGACTCATCTGGCAACCCTGGCTACAGTACTTATCTTCACAGGCTGGGAGATATTAGTGTCACGCCTGGCCTGCTTTTTTTGTTATTCAAATACACACCCTGTACACAGGCCAGCCGCCTACATGCCAGTTTTCTGTTCGTAGTGGAGGAAAGGTTTTCCCACCTCAACTGTGTGTGCATGTGCTCACTTTATTCTGTTTTTTTTTTTTTTTTTAATCTCATTTCCTCTGTCTTTTCTCTTTTTCATTGTATTATTCAGTTGCTGTTTCTTTCTTGTTGTGTTTCTCTCACTTAACCGTGCCCCTTCTCGAGCGTGCACACGCACACGCACACGCACACGCACACGCACACGCACACACACACGTCACACACACACACACACACACACACACACACACACACACACACACACACACACACACACACACACACACACACACACACACACACACACACACACACACACACACACACACACACACACACACACGTCACACACACACAGAAAAAAAATACTCCCAGGGAGATGGGGTCCAATGTGAGTGGAAGTGTAAATTTTGTGTGCGATGGTTTCACACCCTGCTCCATCACAATCACACCTTGCATCACCCAGTGTGTGTGCGTATGTGTGCGTATGTGTGCGTGTGTGTGCGTGTGTGTGTGTGTGTGTGTGTGTGTGTGTGTGTGTGTGTGTGTGTGTGTGTGTGTGTGTGTGTGTGTGTGTGTGTGTGTGTGTGTGTGTGTGTGTGTGTGTGTGTGTGTGTGTGTGTGTGTGTGTGTGTGGGTGGGTGGGTGGTTGGGAGACGTGACACCTTGTTTTTTCGTAACATTGGTTAAAAACCTACAAAACTGTTATTTTTCCTTTAAAAAACAAATGTCAATGAAAGAAGATGTGGTACATTATGTTTCATATTAGTCTTAGATGAGAAGAAACATTTTTGTTGAGATTTATGTAAAGGTTTATATGTCAAATATCCTGCGGTGTGACTGTAACATTAATGAAACCTGGAATATAATATATATATAAATTGACCAACAACATTTTGAATAATGTATGAAGCATTTGGCATGATTGCATAAATATTAACTTTATATTAAGATATGTGAATGTGAAAAAAAGTCAAGACCGTAAGATTAACTTCAAGTTCAATTTCGTAACACAAATTGCGTCCTGTGGGGTGACATGTATGTCAACGTTTGTGAACGGGCAGCTGCAAGGCCAACTACAAGGGTCTTAAAGACTGGCTCCTAACCAGTCAGTACCTCAGTTATTGGAGAGTGCTGTGGAAGCTTAAGGTGACTATTAACCTCTTAATATGTCTTCATATTGCAATGTTTCTGTCACGCAATGCTTAGGTTCATTTTATGGTGTCCTGTGGTGTGACTGCTCTTATAGAAGGAAAAAAAGTTATTTATAAATGAAAACACATATTAAGATTAAACACAATATCATTATCAAGTTAGCATGAGCTCAGATGTCAGTCATGTATACAAAAGGATTAAAATGGCCATAATGCAGTGAATTTCCTGTGGTGCGACTTAATTTTCCTGCGGTGTGACATGCCTATGCAATGTGTTGATGCAGGACACATTTTCTCAAAAATGGCAAAAATTAGGCGAAATTCCACGGACCACTAAGTGCTTTATTTTGTTCTATTTTTTTCCAATTTTTTCAATCAATTTTTTCAGGAATTGGAAAAACTTTTTTTTTTTTTGGCGTTATGCCCTTAAACGTCAACCACCCGTGTGTGTGTGTGGCAATGATGTGTGTGTGTGTGGCGATGGTGTGTGTGTGTGTGTGTGTGTGGCGATGGTGTGTGTGTGTGGTGATGGTGTGTGTGTGTGGCGATTGTGTGTGTGTGTGTGGCGATGGTGTGTGTGTGTGGTGATTGTGTGTGTGTGTGTGTGTGTGTGTGTGTGTGTGTGTGTGTGTGTGTGTGTGTGTGTGTGTGTGTGTGTGTGTGTGTGTGTATGTGTGTGTGTGTGTGCGTGTGTGTGTGTGTGTGTGTGTGTGTGTGTGTGTGTGTGTGTGTGTGTGTGTGTGTGTGTGTGTGTGTGTGTGTGTGTGTGTGTGTGTGTGTGTGTGTGTGTGTGTGTGTGTGTGTGTGTGTGTACACTCCTGAGTGACTCCTCTGAGTGACCCTCTCTGCTTAAAAGATGCTCTTCTATCATCACACTACTCCTCTGCTCCTCAAAAAAAAAAAAGCCTCACACAAACACTCCCACATCGGCCTGAGTAAAAAAGAAACTCTACTCCTAAAGGGGATTACCCATGTTTGTTTTCAGATTTTTTACAAGGTGGAAAAATTAACTGATCTTCATCAAGAAAGAATCAGATTGTGCGACAAAACTGACGTAGTGGGAGATTTAAAAAATGATCTGTTTACAATATTTTGGGAGCGAACCGATAGATGCCTGCAAAAACAGAAACCCCTGCGGCGATAATAACCGTAGTAATCACTTTCTTCACTTTGTCAATTTGGATCCAGCCCATCAGTCAGACTAACTTTCTTGACCCCAATATGTACTTACAATATGCCCAACTCCCATTTTTAGAGTGTAAGAGAGAAGACTCGAGGCACTCTACAGTGGAGCTAAAAGTCCTTTATAGTCTAGTCGTGATTTCATGAACCCAGAAATGTTGAGTACCCTAAAGTTTTATTGCAGAAATGTCATCTATAGGTCAAATGAAGGAGATTTAGCTTGGTTGCCTAAAGTTGCACTTTTGGGCAATTTGCATAATTAGCATAAATATATTGTTAAGGTAAGGACTACTACTGGTGAATAGGCTTGAAAACTTAATAATAGATATCACCTTGAACCTTTCTCAGTTGATTACTGATGTTGAATATAAAAAACATCCAATACATTTTTTTCTTCTCTTATCATCAGTGATCAACCAAGCTAAATCCCCTTTATTTGACCTATAGATGACATTTCTGCAATAAAACTTTAGGGTACTCAACATTTCTGGGTTCAGTATAGGGGCCTATGGGGATCACGACTAGACTATTAGCCCTTGCAATAAAGGACTTTTTCCTCCGCTTCCATTCTACTCGGATCTATTCGGATCTACTCTTTTATACTCAAACCTTGCTCTTCTGGACACCGCTAACCACCTGAAGATTTTTGATATCACCCACTGAAGCTGCAACTACTATTTTCAGTTTTTGTCATGTCTCGTCTGGCGTCTCATCTGACTGCTAATGTTTGTCATGCACAAGTGGGGTGAGCATTGATTGGCTGTGTGTTGCCAGGAGGGGTGGTGTTTGTGATGGTGCTGGCAGAAATGGCCTCTTGTGACTGGTTGCTGCCCTGCGGATCTCGTCTGTCTGTCTGTCTGTCTGTCTGTCTGTCTGTCTGTCTGTCTGTCAGTTTGTGGTTTAGAGATCAATTAGACACATGCTGTGTGTGCGTGTGCGTGTGCGTGTGCGTGTGCGTGTGTGTGTGTGTGTGTGTGTGAGTGTGTGTGTGTGTGTGTGCATGTGCGTGTGTGCATGCGTGCGAGCGAGCGTATATATGTGCGCACATGTGTGTGTGTGTGTGTCTGGGTGGGTGGGTGGGTGGGTTTTGTTGGTGTTGGTGATATCCAGCTCCACTGTTGTCACCCGAGGGAGGGCTGGCTCCTCTAAAGTACACAAGCCCTAGTCCCCTCGACAGCCAGCAGCCACCTTCACTGCTGCCATTGAACACACACACACACACACACACACACACACACACACACACACACACACACACACACACACACACACACACACACACACACACACACACACACACACACACACACACACACACACACACACACACACACACACACACACACACACACACACACACGCACGCGCGCACACACTCACACGCACACGCACACAGAAAAAAACCCTCAACAGCCAGCAGCCACCTTCACTGCTGCCATTGAACACACACGCACACGCACACACACGCACACGCACAAGCAAACACACACACACACACACACTGCTGCCATTGAAGGATACTTGTCAGGACAAATCAAGGTTTGAAATACGAGGTCACAAGGACAGTTGTAAATAGCAGTCAGATGTACTGTATACAACAATGGACAAGGGCTGACTGTGAACAGAAGAAGTGTGCCATGGTGTGACAGAGTAGCAAAATATTGAATTCGTTTTTTTGTGTGATTAATGACGGTGTTGCATACATCACGTGTCATTACTTGTGTTTTAGTGTTTGGCTTCATTTGTGTGCATTTATTTTTGGAAACTATAATGTGTTCTGCCTATTGAAAGACACCACACACGCACACGCACACGCACACACACGCACGCATGCACGCACACACACACACGAGGAGGGAAAAGGGCCCGATAGACACTTTCCCGTCACGATATCACTCAGCCCTAATCTCTTTTACAAGGGTGTCCTAGCAAGATGCTTGCTGAACACCTTACATTTCTTACAACCAAATACGAATAAGTGTCCTGGTGTATGAATTTATTTCTGTTTACATGCATACGGTATCTGCTGTGAAGGTGCTGTGAAGGTGCGATGAACGTGCTGCATTTCTTTCATTAATCTCTCTTCTCTTCTCTTCTCTTCTCTTCTCTTCTCTTCTCTTCTCTTCTCTTCTCTTCTCTTCTCTTTCTTTTCTTTTCTTTTCTTTTCTTTTCTTTTCTTTTCTCTTCTCTTCTCTTCTCTTCTCTTCTCTTCTCTTCTCTTCTCTTCTCTTCTCTTCTCTTCTCTTCTCTTCTCTTCTCTTCTCTTCTCTTCTCTTCTCTTCTCTTCTCTTCCGTTCTCTAGAGGGGCTGTTGGACCTGCATGGCGGCTGTAGTACCCAGGCGAATAGGAGCACTCTGATCATACCCACTGGGGCCCAAAACTACAGGTACAGCCACGGTATACAGTGTGTGTGTGTGTGTGTGTGTGTGTGTGTGTGTGTGTGTGTGTGTGTGTGTGTGTGTGTGTGTGTGTGTGTGTGTGTGTGTGTGTGTGTGTGTGTGTGTGTGTGTGTGTGTGTGTGTGTGTGTGTGTGTGTGTGTGTGTGTATTAGTCGAATTGAAATGTATTCTACGTTGTTCCTCACTTGTGTGTTCTTAGAAAGAATTTCAGCTAATGGACTCTTCCGGAAGCAGAATAATTATTTCACAATCTGAAATGAGTGACAGTGCGAAATCCCTTCCCTGGCTCTGTCTAACTGTCTCTTTCATTCGTTCATTCTTTTCGTCTATCCTCTCTCTCTCTCTCTCTCTCTCTCTCTCTCTCTCTCTCTCTCTCTCTCTCTCTCTCTCTCTCTCTCTCTCTCTCTCTCGCTCTCTCTCTCTCTCGCTCTCTCTCGCTCTTCTCACTGTGGGGGATTTGACTGAGTAAACAGATACACATATATTGTTTTAACCTAAGCTCAGTTATTAAAGCCAGATGAAGATGTGTTTTTCCATCACACACACACACACACACACACACACAAACACACACACACACACACACACACACACACACACACACACACACACACACACACACACACACACACACACACACACACACACACACACACACACACACACACACACACACACACACAATGTACTGGGCTACTGTTTTTTTCTACATAGAGTATGTTAAGTGTTTGTTATGGTAGGATGTGTGTATTGTATGTCTGTGTGTGTTTTGGCATGTTGCCATATGGGTGTGCATTGTTTTCATTTTTTCTGATGTGTTTTTGGGAACACCGTCTTTTTGCTCTGTTACTTAGAACCAGTGATTTTAGACTTGCATCGTTTATTTTACATAGTCAGAACTAGGGGTCGACCGATACAGGTTTTTTAATGGCCGATGCGATACCGATTTTTTTTTTCATCACCCTTGGCCGATATCTGTTTTCCGATACCCGATATTTGGGGCCGATATGGTTTAAAAAAAGGTTAAAAAATGACAAATATTCCTGGTCTCAAGTTAAAAAATAAACATTCCTTTAACATTATCAAATTGAGGTAGAAGTTGTAACATTTAAACACCCGCTCTAACAATCAAGTAATGTCTAACAATCAAGTAATAAAAAAAAGTGTCTTGGTGCTTTTAAAAAATCCTGAATGACATAAAATAATAAATATTGCGTATTGCCCGATATCGGTCTATCCTTAGTCAGAACATAGTCAGAAGTCATATAACTTTTTTTAATCACAGTTGCCTGGACCCTGTTTCTCGAAGACATCGTTGCTAACCAGTTAGCAACTTAGTGGGTTGCCAATGGGAAATTGCATTGCAACCAAGTAAGTTGCTAACTTATTTAGCAACAACGCTGTCGAGAAAAGCACTCCAAGTCACTTGTGAATGGACACCTACACATCTATTGCAACCTTCAAGAAGAAAGTAAAGACTCTCCACTTTCGTGACTATCTACTAGACTAATGCTTGAGCTGCCCTAGCCCCAGGCCAGACTCTTGACATGATGTGTGTGTGTGCTTGTACTCTACTTTCAAAAAAAAAAAACCTTAACTTTGCATCTGCACTGACTGTTCTGTATATTTCCTGTGCAATTTGTGTCTGCCAGTGATGTTGGCTATGATTATGTCCTCCTTTGTAAGTCGCTTTGGTTATAAAGCGTCTGCCATGCGCAATGTAATGTAATGTAATGTAATGCATGTCAGCATACTGCACCTCTGCTTAAGGACCTCTCGTCCTATTTAGCTCAAAAGGTCTCTCCCTGTCTTTCTTTCTCTTCCTGTCTGGAATTCAAATGGATGTTTTTGATTCAAATTCAAAGTGGTTCATTAGCATGGCAAATATACTGTAATTGTGTTGACATTTGTGTTGTCAAAGCATTTGCAACAGGGATGCAAATTCAAGACAGAAACCCAGAAGTAAAGGCAACTAGATCACACTCTCTGCTCGCTCTCTCAATTCAGTACAGTACATGTCTCCCTCTCTGTTTCTCTCTCTCTCTCTCTCTCTCTCTCTCTCTCTCTCTCTCTCTCTCTCTCTCTCTCTCCCTTTCACTGGCTGTCATCAGTAAGACCCACTTCTCTTCTCTTCTCTTCTCTTCTCTTCTCTGCTCCTGAGCTCTAGCAGGATTTGCTGCCTCTCCTTTGAAGTCCTCTCAGCAGCAGTTAAATGCCGTCCGCTCGGCTCTCGGCTCTCGGCTCTGCTCTCGGCTCGTTCCCAGCAGTGGTGCTGTGGAGCTGGGGGAGGAGGAGGAGGAGGAGGAGGCCGAGTGGCTGTCAGCGCTAAAGAGCCATCACTGTTACATTAGAGAGGGGACTGAGTGGACTGTTTGTCCACTCTCTTACTGCTTTGGCACGCCTCCTATTCACACTTTGGGCATGAATGTCAAGCTGTGGACTCACAGTAGCAAGGAGATAATTATTCCGTAACTGGAGTAAAAAGGCCGGTAACATACATAGAGTGATATGACTGGGATGGTCTGTAGGGTGTGTGGATCCCATTGTATCAGTTCGTCTGGCCTGAGGCTTTATTTTATGGATCGTTGACGTTTTTTTTAGTCAGATAGTGCAACCACAACTAATGCTACTATTGTGTGGATTAATGTTTTTTTTTATGGGATTATCTGAGAAGCATATTCATTGCTTGTACATTATTTATTATAACTTATATTTTTATTATTACTTATTTATTATTTATATATTATTACAAATTATGAAATAATTTATGGGTGTTGCAACCTCTGACATCTTCTACTAAAAAAAACACATCAACGACCCACGGGTATCAATTATTGCCTTTGCTGATAGAACTCCATTATGAAACAAGGACAAGACACTGGTAAGGTGAAACGCCTTGACCAATTATTTAAAATGGTCTTTATTTATAGTGGCATGTCCAAAAATGACACGGTGTGATGTGCAGAGGCTTGGGCCCTCTTATTTACCTTCGCCAAGGAGGTTGTGTTTTCGGTCACAAAAGTACAATATCCATGTACCCTAACCGGAACCATCGTG
>NC_085858.1:48213303-48243303 GCF_034702125.1 Engraulis encrasicolus | reverse complement strand
TATAAAGTGTTACCAGTAAATCAAATGAGTAAATCAAATGAGTAAATCGATCTCATACTCACCCACTTGGCATAGTATTCCCTACTGTTTTCATGCCTCCTGTATTCACTGCTATGCGTCACTGTATGAAATTACATTGTATTGCATTATACTGCTTTGAAATTGAGTCATATTATTTCAAAATAAGATGCTTTGCATAAGATTATATAGCTTTTAAATTACAATTATATGTTATATTATTCGTATATTATCATCAACAATGCAATGAGGACCCAATTCTGTGCCCCGCGTTATCTTCTTCGTCAGACCAACATATCAGTATGAGATTTAAAAGTCGATGATAATCAGGGCAGGCAACAATGCAATGAGGACCCAATTCTGTGCCCACACACCTTTCCCCTTTCCCCCTTCCCCTTCCCCCTGGGCCCTGAACAGTCGGCTTCCATCAGTGTAGCCTGGCCTCTGACCTGTGCTCTATCAGGTGTGTGGGGATGTATTGTCCCCTGATTCCCGTAGCTACTGATCCGGAAACAGTCCTGGTCACTGTGTTAGTGTAATGGTCCCAGTAGTGTGAAGGAAGGAGGTGACCGCTAGTCACGTGTATACTGTCTGGAATCAGTGGGCTGTGTCGAGCCGCTTTCTCTTTTCTTCTGTAGGTCTGTGTAGTGTAAGGTGAGTGTTTGTGTGTTTGTGTGGGTGTGTGGGTGTGTGTGTGTGTGTGTGTGTGTGTGTGTGTGTGTGTGTGTGTGTGTGTGTGTGTGTGTGTGTGTGTGTGTGTGTGTGTGTGTGTGTGTGTGTGTGTGTGTGTGTGTGTGTGTGTGTGTGTGTGTTTTCAAGTTCATGTGCATCTGTCCTTGTGTGTCTCTTTGGTTGTATGTTAATATTTGGAATTCATTCAACACACAAAAAACACACACATAGGCCCTCACCACGCCGGCGACCTAGGTTAGAAGGATCAGCAAATGACCCAGGCCGGATTCACTCTCTCCACTCATTTCCTGTCTCTCCTCCACCGTCCTGTCAAAAATAAAGGCAAAAAAGGCCCTAAAAAATATTTTTTCAAAATTAAATACCATAGTACTACACCACTATGACAGTACACAGGGCCCTTAGTAATACATTACGACGTGGTCATTGCCACTCTGGTAATAGCTAATTAATAACAGGAGTCGTGTCTTAATGGGTGGAATGTAGAAGCCTTGCCAGACGCCAACAGAACTTATGATACGATAGTGTAGTGTTTCTCAACGGGAGTGGTACTGCCCCCCAGGGGGCGTTGGAGAGCTCTAGGGGGGCATTGAGAAGAATACAGCTAAGAGGGGATGGTGCTTAGTTGCCATTGGGGGGCATTAGTCCATTTAATTTTTTAATACTAAGGGGGCGTTGGCAGGCTTATGATGAGGTCAAGGGGGCGTTGGGAGGCTTGTGATGAGGCCAAGGGGGCGTTTCTTCAAAAAAGCTCGAGGGCCACTGCGATAGTGCATTATACATGCAACAGTAACATCAGACGGTAGCCTCGAAATGGCCGCTGTGACGTTGAAGTTGATTCCTTTGGACATTCTTTATGTGTTTGTGAAGGCTTATGTTTGGGAAGTGTAGTGTAGGCATATACTTATACTTACACAAAGTACACAAAGTGTCTGTGTGGGCTTGTGTATGTGTATTTTTGTGTGTATTTGTGACCTACAAAAGGTTGTTGATGGGGCACATGTGTATTTGTTTATGCGCTCATGTGGTTATGTGTGTTTGTGTATGCACATGTGTGTTTGTGCACGCGCCTGTGTTTGTTTGTGTGTGTGTGTGTGTGCGTGTGAGTGTGTGTGTGTGTGCAGGTCTCTGTGTGTCCGTGCGTTTTTTGTGTTTGTGACACACACAAGCTTTGTGTATGTGTGTGTGTGTTGTTGTGTGTGTTTTTGTGTGCTAATGTATGTGCGTGTGTGTGTGTGTGTGTGTTTTTGTGTGCCACTTTCTCCTTCGCTCGTGACTTTCTCCTTCACACATGAACTGACGAAAGTATCAGGGGAGCGCTGATGGCAGAGAGCTGTCCACAGGCAGTGTTGCCAGATTGGGCGGTTTCCCGCCCAATTGGGCTGCTTAGGATTGCCGTCTGCGGGTAAAAATGGCTTTTAACAGTAAAAAAACGCCCAATTTATGCCCACAGATATCAATAGAATTGGGCGGGATTTAGTGCTTCCAGGCGGGTTTTGAGCATTTTTTGGGCTGGAAATCATCAGCCTCATCTGGCAACCCTGTCCACAGGGGCCTGAGGACCATACAAGGGCATTGGCCATGGCACATGTGACTGACTCATACCGGCTCAGGAGATGAAGGTGAAGGTCAGGGGTCATGACCTTTGAACCCTGGGCTCTGACAGGGGCAGATGGTGGAATCTCTTGTAAGGCTGGTGTGAGTGTAGTGCATAAATGACAAGGTCCACACACACACTCCACACATACAAGCACAAGCACACGCACACACACACACACACACACACACACTTTTCGTTGCGCTTCAGAGCCAACATTCACACAGACACGGACACACAAACACATATAGCCATGTGTTTGGATTCTAACACAGTAGACAGATACACACACACACACACACACACACACACACACACACACACACACACACACACACACACACACACACACACACACACACACACACACACACACACACACACTGACACACACACACACACACACACACCTTCTCGAAAGTAAGTACATACACTCAACAACCACATGCCAGCATCTATAAAGGCACTCACTCCAACACTAACGTGGACAGAAAGCCTATCGCTTCCATAATAAAAGACTCACTCAAGGAGTTCTCATCCTGACAGCAGGGACCTGAGCTATGACCTAGCTCTATCTGCAGAGAGAGAGAGAGAGAGAGAGAGAGAGAGAGAGAGAGAGAGAGAGAGAGAGAGAGGAGAGAGAGGGAGAGAGAGAGAGAGAGAGAGAGAGAGAGAGAGAGAGAGAGAGAGAGAGAGAGAGAGAGAGAGAGAGAGAGAGAGAGAGAGAGAGAATGAGAATGAGAATGAGAATGAGAACGAGAGAGAGAGAATGAGAATGAGAATGAGAATGAGAATGAGAATGAGAATGAGAACGAGAACGAGAACGAGAACGAGAACGAGAATGAGAATGAGAATGAGAATGAGAATGAGAATGAGAAGGAGAAGGAGAAGGAGAAGGAGAAGGAGAAGGAGAATTGAATTTTCAAAACACCTTGACAGAGAGAGAGAGAGAGAGAGAGAGAGAGAGAGAGAGAGATAGAGATGGAGAGGGGGGGGGGTAGCTTGAGTGGAGGAGTGGAGCCTCGACATCAAGCGAGGTGAGAGGAAGGGAAAGGATGCTGCTTTCACTGTTACCTGTGCTGACTTTGGCTGGCTGGCTGCTGGGGGAGAGGAGAGAAACGAAGGCTTTCAGAAAACCATTTGAAATATCTTCTGAGAACAGCTGAGCAGGTCCTCTATGAAGAATTGGAGACAGAGAGGAGAGGAGAGGAGAGGAGAGGAGAGGAGAGGAGAGGAGAGGAGAGGAGAGGAGAGATGAAGAGAAGAGAAGAGAAGAGAAGAGAAGAGGGGAGGGGAGGGGAGGAGAGGAGAGGAGAGGGGAAGAGAAGAGAAGAGAAGAGAAGAGAGGTGGAGAGGAGAGGAGAGGAGAGGAGAGGAGAGGAGAGGAGAGGCAGAATTTTTGGGTGGGAAATTTTGACATCTCTTTGGCAAGTTTTGGGAAGGGAGGGCGAGAGAGGGAGTGAGAGAGAGCGAGAGAGAGAGAGACAGACAGACATATAGCGAGAGAGAGAGAGACCTCAGATGGCTTTGCCAAAGGAAGCTCTTTGCATCTTTATTTCTCTTTCTCTCTCTCTTTCCTCCCTTTCTCATGAAGAGTGACTGCTCAGTGCTTTCCACATGTTGTCATGCCTCTGAGCTGGTGGGCGTGCTGCTCCTCCCTCTGAACAACATTCCCATCTCCACTAACCTGACTCTCTCCAGACGAATGGTACACACACACACACACACACACACACACACACACACACACACACACACACACACACACACACACACACACACACACACACACACACACACACACACACACACACACACACACACACACACACACACACACACACACAATTTTATTTTTAAATACTAAGTGGGGCGTTGGCAGGCTTATGATGAGGTAAAGGGGGCGTTTTTCAAAAAAAGGTTTAGAACCACTGAACTATCTATACCCTGTCTGTCTGTTTGTCTGTCTGTCTGCCTTTCTTCCTGTGCACATGTCTTGTTAAGTCTGTCTGTCTGTCTGTCTGTTTGTTTGTTTATTTATTTGGCCCTCTTTAAGCTGAAGTCCGGAAGACCATTTAACGAAGCCATTTAATGACTCACAGCATTAGGAGTAGTGCTATTGCATTAGGCCCGAGCCTCTTCTGCCTCTAAATGCGTCCTGAGTGCAGGCCTGCCTGCCTGCTGGTCAGCTCACCGTGCTGTTGCCAGGGAGCAGTGTTGCCAGATGTGTCTGATCAAATCCCAAAAGGTTCTCAAAAACCGCCAAAATGCGCTAAATTCCGCCCAAATTCAACAAATTACATTGACTTCTATGGGTCCAAAACGGCTGAAAAAAAAACGCCAAATGGCCAATTTTCCCCATTTTTACCCACAGACGCTCATCCCAAGTAGCCCAATTTGGCGGGCACCCGCCCAATCTGGCAACACTGACTGAGAGCTTCAGGCATAAAGAAATAAGTAGCTATACTATCAGTAGATTTTCAGTTGCCGCTGTTCCATTTCTTAATAATTAATTTATGGTTGTACATTTTTGATCGTGTGTATTTTAAGCCTTTTTAATTAGCTAATGTGGATGACCTACATCTGTATTTTAGACAATGTAACTTAAATTTTTTTGGTCAGGAATACGTCCCTACATAACACACACCCCCTCTCCCATCCCTCATTCTGCCTGAATACTTGAATGTGATCGGCAGAGGTTCTGAATATACTGTATGAATTTTAACAAAGCTAATTTGGCACTTTTTTTTTATTTCTCTCTTTTTGGTAAATGTTCTTTAACAACATCTTTCACTCTGCCTGGAATACCTGATTGTTTTGTGGTAGTCGTTCTAACTCTGCATTTTGCACATCCATTTTCTTTTCATGGCAGTTGATGTGTCTTTTTCGCAACATCTCTCCCCTTCTCCCACTTAGGGGTGGGTATTGGCAAATGGTTCACGATTCAATAAGCATCACAATAAACATGTCACAGTGTGATTCTATCACGATGGACTATTGTTATGCATTGCGATATTTAAATGTGTAACAATACAGCTTATTTGTCAGTTGCTGTGTAGCATTCATAAGTCAGTTTGTTTTATTTCAGCAATTTAGCATCTAGGAGAAGAAATATTACCCACTCTCTACTGAACAAAATGAACCAGTGACGAACAGAATTTCATTATTATTAATTAATAGATTGTTATGAGCCAGTACAGTCGGTCCCCCTACAATGCACACCCTTTACCGAGGTAATGCCACGTCATCCACCTCGGTACGTACCGGGCCTAGCTGCAGTGTACCCAAACAACCGCCGGGTGGCACTTGGGAGCGCTCGCTATACGCTTTACCACGTGGTAGTCTCTCTCTCTCTCTCTCTCTCTCTCTCTCTCTCTCTCTCTCTCTCTCTGGCCTACAGCTTACCTATTGCAGCGCTCCCGTGTGAGCTTGGACGTCCAAAATGTTTATTACCATATGGAATATTTTACGATGCTGACGGCATATTAATATACAAGTGAGGAGTTCGTTGACAGTTTCCAATTCCCCTCATGTGGCGCACAGTGCTCTGCATGTAGCAGGATCGATAATGATGGTCAGGGCGCACAGCAGTGCTTGGGTTGCTATGTTTTTTCCCCCTGGAATACTGTCGCCGATTAGATAGAAATATTCCTGTTATGAACCCGAGTTTAGTAGGCTAGATATCGCGCAGTGAACGAGGCAGCCTGCAAACAGTTTGAAGCGCAAGGTGGCTGTAACAAGTTAGAAAGTAGCCAAACTCTGTTGCTTGGTAACCTTTTTAAATTATGAGCGTTCCACGAACTATCTTTCTTTGCGCACGCTATAAAATGGCAATAAACATGTTATTTTAAACTACTGGTTAACTATTTATGCTTTCTAATGTTGGTAAAAGCCGTATAATAAGCGGGATAATGTATTGTCCACACGTGACTATCGGAAAATATTTCCCTTCGAAGCGTAATAACACCCCTCCGCCTTCGGCGTCGGGGGTGTTATTCGCCTCGTCGGGAAAATATTTTCCTATAGTCACGTGTGGACAATACATTATCCCTTACATATTCACCAGCACGCACCGATTCAGCGGATAGCCTAACAACATGCCTATAAATTGTGTGAGAACACCTCCAGGAAGTAGGAAGAGTCATAAAAAGAATAGCCTAAATAATGTAATGAATTTTCTTTTTAAAAAAAAAAAAAAAAAAAAATGATGATCGGATGAATTGCATTAATGTGCAAGCTCTGACAAAATGCAAATTGAGTGTAGCCAGAAGCCATACCGATTATCGCATGGCAAGATTTGAAACGTCTAATATTGCAACTTCAGACTTGTTGTCTGGCTGTGGATACTTTTTTCGTTTGGTAAAAATTACTGAGAGTGCAATACACCTCACCGCAGTAACCTAACAGCGCTTCGTTTGAGCGTGTAAGCGTTGGCTATTTATCACACATCGCCAACAGCTGGGGCGATAACCTAACCTACACTTCCCTAATGAATTTAATGTTGTCACATTGGCAAAAATTAGCAAGCGACTGATATTGCTGTTTTCGTGCTCAAATTAAGTGTAACCAACTGTCGGGTTAGGCTATGTGTCGCAGGTGAGAAAGTGCGCATTTTTCCAGCGACACCTCTCCTTGTTACCAAATACCCTGGAGAGTACTGTACACCACAAATAGGCCTACGCCAAGACACAAATATTGAGTTTTAAAATAATATTTATTAACTAACAGAAATCTAAAAGAGTCCCGGGGCACCCCAAATCTATACAAGTCCGAAATTCCAAATTTCATTGGAGATCCCCCCCACAGTCATCCGTTCCGAAGGAGGCGGAGGAGCGGTGGCCAGATGTCCATCCATTGCGAGGCTGGGGAGACAGGAAGAGCTTGGTGACAGTAGGCTTGATTCCATAGGCAGTCCAAATGACACTCACTTCCATAATTAAGTAGGCTACGCAGGTAATCGCTGCACTTATTCCACGTGATTTACAACACTGCACTCGCTAGTCTAGGTTAAACGTTAGGGGTGAAGTTGCACAGCACTCGCACACGGCACGGCTCACTGCAAACACCTGGGTAGGCCAGCGGTGTTAAAAGTGAGTCCAAGTACAACTGGGTTTGGAGAGAGAGAGAGGGGAAATATATGCTGGGAAATATATGCAATGTCATCTCATAATCATGGAGTTCCTCATGCGATTTCATCTGGGTCAGTCAGAAATGCATGCACCTTGCGCACCGGGAAGTGTGTTTTTTCAAACAAGAAAACTGGTTCATCATATGCATGGCTTAAACTGACTTTAATGTTTGCCAACGTGCTATAGTTTTCCTCTCATAATAGCACCTGGCGACTGTGACCACAGTTAGATGACCTCGCGCGCGTAAACCCATTAAAATATAGCCTAGCCTTCTGTGGCTATTCAGAGCAATATGAACCAATCAGGTCGGCGTTGCTATTAAGCAAAATACATCCCTGATGTCTACTTAACTAAAATAAGATGCATTTGTCTAATATTTGGAGACATCGCCTTGCTCTTTCTGCGGGGAATTAAGCGCCTCTCTCCCTCGCTCTCTCTCTCTCCCTCTCTCGCCCACACACACACACACACACACACACACACACACACACACACACACACACACACACACACACACACTGTTTGGAGAGGACGCATTTAAACTGTAACAGTTTAGGCAGTAGGGGAGAGCAGGGACTCATGAAACTCGGGACGAATGAAACACTGCGATTTACTCGAAAACTTTAACATCGCCTATCCGAAAGTATGAAAAGTCAAAGTTGTCAGGTTTACAGGCAAAAGGGATTTAAGTGTCAGTAGACACTGTCGGGACGAATGAAACACCCGTTTCATCCGTCCCTCTCGCCCATTGACTTAAAGCAGGATCAAAATAAAATGGGAGCACTTGAGATGACTATGTTCCAACTTGTCTTGAGCACCGTCGTAGCGCAACAAATCATTATCGTAAACATAGCCTAGATAATTGGAAATTACAAAAAATAGGCTACATTTTATAGACTTTGGCTATAGGCTAAGCCGACTCCTCTACCTGTTTGAATTAGTGCAGCCTTACAGGGAGGACGTTAATTTGGCATAGGTCAACTGCAAGAGACTACTAATTTGTGACTTGACGTGATGTGTGAATAATTAGGCTACGATATGCAACAGGCATATTTAGCCGCACTCAGTCATTCATTGGGTGAATGTCCCGACCCTGTGTGTCCGCGTGCATGCATGGGGTGGGGAAAAACACATCAAGCGTGCCATCACCACCCATCCCCCCGGACGCACGAAACCCATTGAAGATCCAAGCAATTGTAGTCTGTCAGTATTTTAGTGTGGGCCCAGGTAGTTGAATTCCTGCATGGCCTGGTTATCTCAATAGTGCCAAGAAGATGTTTGCCCTCAGGCTAGTGTGTTCATAAAGCGCATGTTCGATTTGCTGTAATAGGCTACGATCAGTAAGCCTCAACTTGTCTGTCGTGTCTTTTCCTTCTTTCGATATTTTGTAAAATAGGCCCACGTTAAAGGCTAAATACGATAATAGGCCTAAACAAGGCTAATAAAGTGAGCTAAATAAGTCAGGCCTAAATAAAGTTGTTTTAGCCTATGAACTCAGGCAATGCAGAAATTTGCGGAGGGATTTTGGATAACTTGGCCTATAGGCTACCGATGGCTTTATGAACTTCATGACTGGGCTACAAGATAGTAAGCATATTGACTTGTAGACCACCAACATCTGATGCTGAAGTGGGGGAGGGTGTTTTTTTTCCACTTCAAATGTTCCCCGACACACACACACACACACACACACACACACACACACACACACACACACACACACACACACACACACACACAGATACGCGCTAATCGCTCTCTCTCTCCGTCTCTCCCTCTCTTTCTCGTTGTTGCTATACGTGCATCTGGATAGGCATAGGCAGTGTGGTCACCCAGCACATTTTCATAGAAATGCTGTGTTTTTTTTTAAAATGAAATCTTTATTCAGTTAGGTTGTGAACAGCGTTTCTCTTTCGATGTTGCGTCACCGTGGACAAGTGTCTGCTCGAAAACTTAATGCAAAGCGGCTAAAATGTTCAGAACGTGTTGAACTTTTCAGAACATGAATGTTTGTCTGTGGGGGAGGGGTGGGTTACAGCAGTGCAGTGCAGTGCAGTGCACGGGACTGCACAGCCTTTTGTGACATGTCGTGGCGCGACAGGTTATCCAGCCTCCGAAGGAGTCATAGTTCCCCAGTCATACTGTTGGTTCGCATCTCCACCGAAGCAACTGAATTTGCAGTCCTAATCACAGATGATTAGCCACACCTGGTGTAACAGATGTATTGTCATGTGTGCATCACATCCCCAGTTAACCGGAATCCCGTCGATCGCGCACAACAGCGCATTGAAAGGATGAAATGTTCACAAGCACCAATACAAAAAAAAACCGTCTTCAACCTATTAGTCCGTAGGCTATCCTGAGGATATCCGTTCCTGACTTGAATAGGTAGTGCAGAAATAATTAACAGACATCACTTAGCCTATAAGTTAGGAGCGGAATTGAGACGGTGAATGCAGGACAGAATTATGAAAACAAAACACCGTCGACTGGCGGTCTTGTTTAGGGATCACGCTTGTGTTATTATCAAATACCCAACGTTACGTGCAACGCGCAATTGGCTGACTCTTTCCACTTGTAGCCTAAAACTGAGGGAGGGATCAACATACAATGAGCTACACTGAAGCAGATTACTCTGCTTCGCAAAAAAAAAAAACAGTGCACCAATAATACCCCAGTCTTCAACCTACTATTTAGGCTACCAGATATATAGGCTAGTAATAGTATTAAGTTGTGCTACCTTGTTTTTTGTGGTAACGACAGTGTAGATCAGGTAATAACCTGCAATAGGGGAAGCGGCATGCGCCAGTTTTAAAGACGGAATGTCGTCGCCAAATGTAAAATCACCTCTCTCATGCTGACATGACGGGGCACTACTTCATTAGGCTACAATGTTGTTCATGTCTGTTTGACTCACACTATACGAGTGGTTCAATTTGTGTTTTTGTGCTCATCGCACAAATGAGACAGACAGGCTTGCTTGATAGGGCTACACAAAGCAAGCGACATCGGTCCACTCAAAATGGTCCGAACTCCGCCGCTTGATTTCATGTCTCCTCAGTCTCTCCATTACGGTTTATTAGTATACTCTGTTTTGCTATTTTCGTTATTCTTAGCCCTGGCATTACAGATGAAGCAACTGTGATCAGTGAGGTTGTGGAAACGGTTGAATAGGCCTATGGTCCTAAATTGGAAGCGGCCGATGCCAGTTTTGAAGACAGAATGTCGTCGCCAAATTTAAAATTCGATCTCTCTCATGCTGGCGTCACGGGACACACTTAATTACAATGGTGTTCCTGTCTGATTGACTCGGTTTTAATTGTCTTTACCGGTTCAAATTGTAGTAGGTATGCAAACTCTGTATCCTGAGGATACCCGTTCCTGGCTTGAATAGTGCTGAAATAAGTGAGGGACGGATTGGGAGACGGTGAATGCAAGACAGAAAAAAGTCGAGTTTAAATTCACATTGTGGTCTTGTTTAGGGCTCACACTTGTGTTATTATCAAATGCCCTATCAAATGCCCAATGCTAAATAAAACATGCAATTTGCTGACTGTATTTCTACTACTACTAAAACTGGGGGACGGGCAAGGACGGAAGCACAAACAGACACAGGCAGACGCTGCTCTGCAAAAGCGGTGCTAAACTTCCCCCCAGCATTCCGAATGGCCACAGGGTGTAATGATCACGGTACGCTGCCGCGGCCCGGCACGGTAGTGAGCAGATTGAAGTTACACCATCTGTATATCGTGAAAATAAGTACTGCAATACCTCGTCATCAATCGATGCAGTGTATCGTGAAAATAAGCACTGCGATGCATTGTCATGACGATTTTTTTGCACACCCCTACCTGCCATTCTGCCTTGAATACCTGATTATAGCTCTAACTCGTTCTAACTCTGCATTTTGCACGTCCATGTTCTTTTTTTGGAAGTAGATATATCTTTTTCTCAACGTCTCTCCCCTTCTCCCACCTGCCACTCTGCCTTGAGTAGCTGCTGGTGAGTGGCGGTGGGGATGTTGATGTGTTCATTGCTGTGCTGCAGTGACAGGCTAGTTTGGTGGTTTGTCTTCGCTGACTGATGCACTTCGACTGCTGTCATGATAGCATGGAGGCTTAGCTTAGCACACACCACATATGCACACACTCCATTTGACTCACGGAAATACAGTACTACTTACTTCACACACACACACACACACACACACACACACACACACACACACACACACACACACACACACACACACACACACACACACACACACACACACACACACACACGTGTGACTTATTTAAGACCTAGATCCATGCAGCACTCAGACACGCTACAAAACCTCACCCACCACCAGCTGTATAGCTGAATGCAGCCCCTCACCTATCGCACGCTCCCGGAACTCTCTCATGACACTAGGGTGTGTGTGTGTGTGTGTGTGTGTGTGTGTGTGTGTGTGTGTGTGTGTGTGTGTGTGTGTGTGTGTGTGTGTGTGTGTGTGTGTGTGTGTGTGTGTGTGTGTGTGTGTGTGTGCGCGTGTGTGTGTGTTCAGTAACGTGTGTGTGTGTGTGTGTGTGTGTGTGTGTTTTACCCAACCATGTTCAATAGTGTGTGTGTGTGTGTGTGTGTGTGTGTGTGTGTGTGTGTGTGTCTGTGTGTGTGTCTGTGTGTGTGTCTGTGTGTGTGTGTGTGTGTGTGTGTGTGTGTGTGTGTGTGTGTGTGTGTGTGTGTGTGTGTGTGCGCGTGCGTGCGTGCGTGCGTGCGCACGAGTGATCAATTGCATGCCACTGACAGTGTTTTCTCTTCATAATCTTAATCTTGGCTATGTATTTGCCAAATACATTATTTTGTCATAGGCGCACGCATGTGTGTGCTTGTGTGTGCATGCGTGCGTGTGTGTGTATGTGTGTTCTGATTATCTTCCATTATCTCCTCTGCTGTGTTACATGTCAAATCCCACCATGCTATTCTCTCATGCTATTAATCCAGGGTGTGATTACGGAACCACACATGCATACATTGTGTGTGTGTGTGTGTGGCTGTGTGTATATCTGTGTGTGTGCGCGTGTGTGTATATGTATGCATGCGTGTGTATTTATCTGAGTTCTTGTGTATTTGTGTGAGTGTTTATGCATGCATGTACGTATGTGTGTATGCATACAGTGAGTCCAATATGTATTTGATCCCTTGCTGATTTTGTTGGTTTGCCTACTAACAAAGACATGATCAGTCAATAAATGTTATGATAATATGTATTTTAATATGGAGAGACAAGATAGCAAAAAGAAAATCCATAAATTAACTTAAGAGAATATATATTAATTTATGTCCATTTCATCGAGCAAAATAAGTATTTGTTCCCCTGCCAACTGATTACAGTCCCGGGCCCACAGACCAGATGGGCACTTCCGATCAACTTGTCATCTGAATGAAAGACACCTGTACATACTAACATGCATAAAAGACACATTTAATCAGCAGAATCAGTCCATAGTATGAGTGAATCAGTCACACTCCAACCTCACCATCATGGGAAAGACCAAAGAGCGGTCAAATGATATCAGGGACAATATTTTAGACCTGAACAAAGATTAAATGGTCTGCAAAGCCACAAGAAAGAGACTGGGTATTAATGACCCAGCTGTTGATGCATTTCTTCCAAAATGTGAGGAATACAAAATGACTATCCATCAGCCTGTCTGGGGTTCTATACAAGATTTGACCTTTTGTAGGGATTTGATAACCATGAGAACAGAAAGAAAGCACCCTAGACATATACGGGATGAATTAGGCAATGATATCAAAGCTACTGGGACCAAAATCACTGAGAAAACTACTGGTGGAACTTAATGCCACAGAGGTTTAAAATCCTGTAGTGCACACATGGTACCTCTACTTCAGAAGGAACCTGTGCAGTCCCACCTGAGGTTTGCCAACGGACATCAGGCTGGTTTAGGATATGATAAGGAGGTGCTGTGGTCAGATAAAAATCAAGCTGTTTGGCATTAACACAATTCAGTGTGTTTTGAGAAAGAGAACTACTGCCTATGATCCCAAGAACACCCTCCTCACCATCATGCATGAAAGTGGTATCATTATGGTTTGAGGGTGTTTGTATGGCCAAGGCACAGGACAACTTCACATCGTCAACAAATGGATGGAGGGAGACATGTAATGTGCAATCCTGAGTGCAAACGTCCTTCCCTCCACCACTACACTGAAGGGTGGGCCATTTTTGGATCTCCCAACATGACAATAATACACAACATACAGTCAAAGCAACGAAGGAGTGGCTCAATAAGAAGCATATTAAAGTCGTGAAGTGGCCTAGACAGTCTCCAAATATTAACCCTATAGTAATTCTATGGAGAGAACTGAACCTCCCATTTGCCAAGCTACAGCTACAAACTATTAATGTTTTGGAGATAATCTGCAAAGACAAATGGGCAAAAATATGTTCTACTATATGCACAAACATTGTCATCAACTAAAAGAAGCATCTGACCTCAGTGCTAGACAACTAGGGCTTTGCCACAAAGCACTTTATCTTCTTTAGCTAGAGGGGTCAAATACTTATTAGCCTAAATTAAATACAAATAAATTAAAATATATTATTTTAAGTTATTTTCTGGAATTTCTTTTTGATATTCTGTCTCTCCATGTTTGAATACATATTATCATAAATTTATAGACTGATCATGTCTTTATTATGGGGCAAACGGGCAAAATCAGCAAGGGATCAAATACATATTGGACTCACTGTACGTGCGTGTGCATTCTTACTTGGGTTGCATGCATACCCGAATGGCTGTGTGTGAGTGAGTGCGTGCGTGCGTGCGTGCGTGCGTGCGTGCGTGTGTGCGTGCGTGTATGAAGCCACAGCCCAGTGGAACCTGAGCTCCGGAAGAGACACATCGGGCACAGAGAGGCTGTTTTCAGGCCTGACGGAAAGAGAGATAGAGATGAGGTCAGATAGATAGAGGGCAGTCATGGGTAAGCGGTTAGGCTGTCAGACTTGTAGCCCAAAGGTTGCCGGTTCGACTCCCGACCCGCCAGGTTGGTGGGGGGAGTAATCAACCAGTGCTCTCCCCCATCCTCCTCCATGATTGAGGTACACTGCTCCCCAGGGGCGCCATTGAGGGCTGCCCCCTTGCACGGATGAGGCATAAATGCAATTTCGTTGTGTGCAGTGTGCAGTGTTCACTTGTGTGCTGTGGAGTGCTGTGTCACAATGACAATGGGTGGGCTTTCTTTCACAGATGTCCACAGTTCTACAAAGGCGCTCCAGCGTCTCCCCTTAATTTCCCCCTGGGATCAATAAATGATTCTCTACTCTACTCTACTCTACTCTACTCTACTCTACTCTACTCTACTCTACTCTACTCTACTCTACTCTACTCTACTCTACTCTACTCTACTCTACTCCCCTGCTTAAAGAAGGACAGGTAAACAGACAGACAGACTAGTAGTATTTCCCCTGCTCCATGCATCAGTGTGTCCCTCCCTTAAGATGGGCTCAAACTACACAACTGTCTATCCGCCCGACGCTCAGCTGAAAACCACTCTTACAACAAGCAGTGTAATGTTAGCCCGCAAGACCATCACAAGCGATTGTCGGTCAAGGTATGCTTGTTGGTAGATAAGATTGCGATTCGGTTAAGGGTTACGATTGTCATTATGTCTGAGGCACAACCCGACGTCAAAATCAGACACAGAATCGTGTAGAGTTTGAGTCTGGCTTTAGAGAGAGCATGAGAAGGTTGGGGTGGTGGGGGGGGGGGTGCACAACTAATGTCCACCCAGGTCTCCAATGCGCACCAATGTCTCCCATCCTGCCTTTAGTAGGTCAAGTAGTGTAGCCATGGAAGGGGGCCTATGTGCACAGTACAGGGTTATTGAAGGGCATGTATCTGCACAGTACAGTACAGGGTTATTGGATAAGTGGGACAGGGATTCAGTGCATAGCTGTCTAGCGTGCCACATAATAGTTAAAACCTTTCTCCTCCCCCCTCTCTCTGTCTCTCTCTCTCTCTCTCGCGCGCGCGCTCTCTATACCACTGTGTTGCTTGCAACCCCCATCTTCATATTTGTCTCACTTAGCGTGTACACACTGTGTGTGTGTGTGTGTGTGTGTGTGTGTGTGTGTGTGTGTGTGTGTGTGTGTGTGTGTGTGTGTGTGTGTGTGTGTGTCTTGGTTGCATGTGAGATTGCACACATTCAGCCCACCCGCTCCCCTTTGCATGGGACTGTGTGTGTGTGTGTGTGTGTGTGTGTGTGTGTGTGTGTGTGTGTGTGTGTGTGTGTGTGTGTGTGTGTGTGTGTGTGTGTGTGTGTGTGTGTGTGTGTGTGTGTGTGTGTGTGTGTGTGTGTGTGTGTGTGTGTGTGTGGTGAATGTGTTTCTACCTCAGTACTCTCAGCCAAGCCATGATGGTGGCGTGAGCTCAAGTGCGGGGCCTCTGCTCTGTAGACAGGCGATGTTCATCTGTGTGTGTGTGTGTGTGTGTGTGTGTGTGTGTGTGTGTGTGTAGGGGGGGGGGGGGCATGGCATGTCTGGGTTTGCATATATATGTTTCACTGCACTTCAGCAGGTTTTTGTGTGTGTGTGTGTGTGTGTGTGTGTGTGTCTGTCTGTCTGTCTGTCTGTCTGTCTGTCTGTCTGTCTGTCTGTCTGTCTGTCTGTCTGTCTGTCTGTGTTCTCACTGCAGGTATTGTGTGTGCGTGCTTGCGTGGGTGGGTGGGTGTGTTTTTGTTTGTGTGTCACTTGGAGAGAGATACAGCACTTGTACCAGCCCTCTCAGTGTAGAGAGGACCACCACTGTGACCTTGCTTGTGTAATGTGTAGATGTTGCTGTGTGTGTGGATGTTGCTGTGTGTGTGGATGTTGCTGTGTGTGTGGATGTTGCTGTGTGTGTGGATGTTGCTGTGTGTGTGGATGTTGCTGTGTGTGTGGATGTTGCTCTGTGTGGATGTTGCTGTGTGTGTGGATGTTGAAAGTGAAAGTGAAAGCCCAACTGGGAAACTCCATATTACTGTGTGGATGTTGCCGTGTGGACGTTGCCGTGTGGACGTTGCCGTGTGTGTGGATGTTGCCGTGTGTGGACGTTGCCGTGTGTGTGGATGTTGCCGTGTGGATGTTGCCGTGTGTGTGGACATTGCCGTGTGTGGATGTTGCTGTGTGTGTGGATGTTGCTGTGTGTGTGGACGTTGCCGTGTGTGTGGATGTTGCCGTATGGATGTTGCTGTGTGTGTGGACGTTGCTGTGTGGATGTTACTGTGTGGTGTTCTGTTGCAAGTGTGCAGCGGGTGGGTGCTGGCTCCCTGGCTCTGTGTGTTTGATGTGAGAGGAGACTGGGCTAGCTGCTGCTGGGATCTCTCTGCTCTGCTCTGCTCTGCTCTGCTCTGCTCTGCTCGGTTGGTGAAGGCACACAGTGTGCATCTTCTTGGAAATCTACTTACACGGCACCTGGTGCACACACACACACTCACACACAAGCACAGGCGTGCACATGCACACAGGCACACATACACACACGCGGGCGCGCGCACACACACACACGGATGCACGCACATGGACGCACGCACACACACACACACACACACATATTCTCACGCACACAACTCAAACACGCACGCAGGCTTGCACGAATGCACACACGTGCACACACGTTCACACAGACACACACATACACAAACGCACGAAACACACTCAGATGCACACGCAGGTAAACAAAAATGTGCTCTCATACTCAGTCACAGACATTTCTGTGTCTTCTGTGCCATAAAGACACGCACACACGGACATACACACATACACACACACACACACACGCACACTTACTTTTCTCTCTCTCTCTGTCTCTCTCTGTCTCTCTCTCTCTCTCTCTCTCTCTCTCTCTCTCTCTCTCTCTCTCTCTCTCTCTCTCTCTCTCTCCCCTTACACACAAACACATGCCCATGATTAAATTAGCAAGCCCCATCGCAACATAAAGGGGACCTATGGGGTTTAACCTACTTAGTGGTGATGTTTAATAATGCATGAGGGAGATGGAGAGCAGAGCAACACACACACACACACACACACACACACACACACACACACACACACACACACACACACACACACACACACACACACACACACACACACACACACACACACACACACACACACACACACACACACACACACACACACACACACACACACACACACACACACACACGGCACAGCACAGTACAGCATACAACGCACAGCACAGCACAGCATACACACGGCACAATGAGGTATCTGCTGCCTCTCCTCTCCTCTCTCCTCCTCTGTCCTCCTCTGTCCTCCTCTCTCCTCTCCTCTCCTCTCCTCTCCTCTCCTCTCCTCTCCTCTCCTCCTCTCTCCTCTCCTCTCCTCCTCTCTCCTCTCCTCCTCTCTCCTCTCCTCTCCTCTCCTATCCTATCCTATCCTATCCTATCCTATCCTCTCCTCTCCTCTCCTCTCCTCTCCTCTCCTCTCCTCTCCTCTCCTCTCCTCTCCTCAGCTCAGCTCCTAGCTTTGATCTTCTTCTTCTCCCCTCCCCTCACCTCCCCTCCCCTCCTCTGCCTTCCCTCTCCTTCTCTCTTCCGTTCCTACTCATCACTCCCTCTACATCACACACACATGCCTGCGTGCACACACACACACACGCAGACGCACACATGCACAGATACGTTCACATGTGCACACATACAGTACGCGCACACACATTCACATGCGCGTATACGCATATTCCTACACACACATGCATTCACATGCACACATACACACAGACATGCAGTATACTTACACACATGCTCCCCACCCTGCACACACATAAACTCCTTGCTATCTTCTCCTGTCCTCTATGCTTCATGGCTTTGAATACCTCCCTTCCTTAGGGCCATATCCATACATTTGGCTCTGCTTATTCATCTCACTGATTCCTGAGAAAGCGGCTAAAACATGTCTCAGCAATAAACTGCCAATTCTGTTGAAAATAAACTACATTTTCATGAACAAAATGAATCCAGGTAAAGACCCAGGGGTCTGTTACACAAATGTACAGTCGTTTGAAATATTTACGTGTAATTTTATTACTTTTCATGGCTATAAACCTGACCACCCCCTGTAAAAACAGCTGTCCCAAGGACAGACATCATCATTTCAATTGACTTCAAATGTAAAAATCACTGATATTATTAAATAATATCACCACAATGTGAAAGTCCATATTGAAGTGGTTCTGCAGATATGCGCATAGTGCGTGTAAAGGAATATTTACTACTATTTTCTGATTGCTCAAAGTTTGTCCAGCATATTAGTCACCACCGTCAGATTTTTTTTAAAAGACAATAAAATCAGGTATGCACAAGGTCATTGTCATTACTTAGGACCCCTTTTCAAACCTTTAGCTCTACTGAATACTTCACCATCACTGAAGCTCCTGTAAGTTTACTAATTTCTCCTCAATTTGTTAATTTGTTCGGACACGGGTACTGTCCCAAACATAAACTGTCAACACCGTCGGGGGTTTTAATAGTATTATTTTACATTAATGTTAATTATATATACTTTTTCAGAAGCGGCATGAGGCCCCTAAGAAACAGAACGAAAACGAAGTGGCTGAGCAAAAAATGCATAATATGTAAAAGAGTGTTTTTTTGTCTCACACCGTCAGATGTCACCACCGTCAGATTTTGTTCCCCTCATCATCTTGTTCCATATTTTACTAAATTCTGCTGGTTAATGAAACATTACCAGACATGTTAGTAATAATTGTGACCCAAACTTATACTCCAGCCTCCACTGAGGTGCATTTGGAGGGTTTTTTGTCACAAAACCTGACGGTAGTGACATCTGATGTAGTTCACAAAAAAGCATGTGTTTTACATGTTTTTGACAAGTTTTAAGAATATGCTTCCAATAAGTATCTACAATTATGTTGAATTGTAAAAGTAATTCACTTAAATACAGTAAACATATTTTTTTTATTTCTAATTCTGTCTGACGCTGGTGGCAAAACCAAGAAAGAGACCATTTTATGAAAAATGTAAAACATGGGGAGCTTGGCCAATAAATTCACTGCACAGCCAAGACCCTCATCTATGATAATACACCTCTATATTTTGGATTTGAACAACTTAAAACCTGTTTATGCCACATTTTCAATAATCTAGGCCTACTTCCTAGAGTATCTAGCAAATGAAGAAAAAACACATGCACAAACATACTGTGCACACACTAAAATAAAGTGTTTATGCTAGATGTCATTGACTTGAGAGGGCTATTTATTTTGCTAAATGTAGGTAATAATTAGGTCACTTTCACCACCTTCAGATTACTGTCACCACCGTCAGTTCTTAAGTCACCACCGTAAGAAGGAGTTTTGGACATTTTAAATGAATGTCCTTACAAAATTTTCCTTTGGAGTTGTTGAATTATCAAAGTAATAGCAAATTTAAGCCTACACGAATATTTGTGAAATTACAAAAAAATGTTTGATCTATTTAGGCATTAAGTAAGCATTGTCTGACAGCACATATTTTTTAAATTAGAACACATGAAGCAGTATTAAAATAGAATGAAAGTGAATTTTCAACATTTAAAGGCGTATGTGTGAACCAAAAAACACACACAATCACTTAAAAACTCCAGATACATATGCAACCAAATCAATACACTTTTTATTGCTTTTAATTGTGTCTGACGGTGTTGACAAAAAACAAGGCATGATCGGAGAAAAACCTGATTTCTGAAAAAAATTCAAATGGGGAGATTGGCCTTGTGCATTTCTGAAAAGGCAAGACCTTTGTCTACGAGGATATACCATATTATTTTGTAATTCACTTTTCACGTTTTTTTCTTTCAAGATTACAACCTGTTTTAGCCACTTTCTCAAGAATAAGTGATCTGTGTGTGTGTGTGTGTGTGCGTGTGCGTGTGTGCACCTGTATATGTGTGTGAGTGCAGACATTCCGCTGTGTGTGTGTGTGTGTGTGTGTGTGTGTGTGTGTGTGTGTGTGTGTGTGTGTGTGTGTGTGTGTGTGTGTGTGTGTGTGTGTGTGTGTGTGTGTGTGTGTGTGTGTGTGTGTGTGTGTGTGTGTGTGTGTGTGTGTGTGTGTGTGTGCATGACATCCATACATACTGGCTGGCTTATTCCCCAGGGGCCTGTGGTGAGGGGTGTGAGGCTCTTTGGGATATAAGTGGGTTAAATGCAACACAACCCCGCGCCCACCACTAACTCACTCGGGTGATATATGGCACGCATGGAGAAAGCAGTCAGATAGGGAGGGATGGAGAGAGAGAGAGAGAGAGAGAGAGAGAGCGAGAGAGAGAGAGAGAGAGAGAGAGAGTAGAGGAAGAGAGGAGCAATGAAAGACGGAGAGAAGAGAGAAGAGAGATTGAGAGTAAGAGATACAGAAATAGAGGTAGAGAGAGGTTTAACACCCTTTCATTGTGAACCATCGTCACCGATTAAAAGTGTACTTTACCTAACATGTAGTGTATGTTGAGGAGAGAGAGAGAGAAAGAAAGAGAGAGAGAAAGAAAGAGAGAGAAAGAGAGATAGAGGTGGAGTGTCTGAGGTCATGCTGATCTGTGTGAGTATGTGTCACGTCAGGAAAGTGGAAGTGGTTGCCTCCACTTATGTCCACTCTGTCTATCCATGTTGCACCACCACCCAGAACAGAACATTACTCCACAATAGGACAGTATAATTACAAGGAGGGTAAGGAAACGAGCACACACAGAGGCTGAGTAATTTCATGAATCTTCACTGGACGAATAAGGCAAAAAACAAAAACAAAAAAGCCCCTAGTTCAGCCTGTGCCGAAAAACGTTTTGTGACTTCGCCGACATCACCGGCGTCCCCTGTTCTATTTTCAGTTTATTCACCCAGTACAGAAATGATGAAACCATTTCAGCCCTGTATGTGTGTGTGTGTGTGTCTGTGTCTGTGTGTGTGTGTGTGTGTGTGTGTGTGTGTGTGTGTGTGTGTGTGTGTGTGTGTGTGTGTGTGTGTGTGTGTGTGTGTGTGTGTGTGTGTGTGTGTGTGAGAGTTCCCTGCCCCTCCCTGCAGCTACTCTGTGCCATGTCATGTGTGTCATTTAGTGGGGTTTCATCTTTAGTAAGCGTCTGAATGACCAAAGTGACAAGGGCACACCCCTGCACAGCGTGAGGTACCCGCCTGCATGCCCACCCCCAAGCCTCTGCCAGAGCAAGGAGGGGTACGGGCGTAGGGGGCTACCCACAGACACACACAACATGATTTTATGCCATGAACCAATCGTTGCTGACGTGCCGTTACACAGCCCTGGCCAATAGCGACGAGGCTCCTGATTTTGCCAGCCAATCGGAATGAGGCAGGGAGTGTGGTTCGACCAATGGTGGGTGGGTGTGCTGGCTCTGCTGTCTGCTGCTGGGAGAGATGTGAGCGCCCCAGTTAATGAGCTCACAGGGGAAGACCTCTGCTGCCTTTTCCCACGCTGTCAAACACTCCTCAGCAGAAGGAAAGCAGGAGATGCTGCGCTGCGCTTCCTCCTCTCCTCCTCTGCTCTGTCTTTCGCCGTCCTTCATCTTCACTCTCTCATTTCATTCCTGCTCTCTTTCTCTCTCTCTCTCTCTCTCTCTCTCTCTCTCTCTCTCTCTCTCTCTCTCTCTCTCTCTCTCTCTCTCTCTCTCTCTCGCTCTCTATCCTGCTCTATCTGTCTCTCTCTTACTCTCTCTCTCCTGCTCTATTTCTCTCTCTCCTGCTCTCTCCCTCTCCTGCTCTCTTTCTCTCTCTCTCTCTCTCTCTCTCTCTCTCTCTCTCTCTCTCTCTCTCTCTCTCTCTCTCTCTCTTGCTCTCTCTCTCTATCTCTTGCTCTCATTCCCTTTATCTCATGGTAAGCCCACCCGCTCCCTTATTCCCCCCCCCCCCCACCCCCACACACACACACCTCAGCTTTCATGTACCCGAATTCAAACATGTTGTACTCGGAAACACGATACAGAAGTTAAAATTAGTATCACTGGAGCTCTTTTCAGCTTTCTCACAGTCTCTCTCTCTCTCTCTCTCTCTCTCTCTCTCTCTCTCTCTCTCTCTCTCTCTCTCTCTCTCTCTCTCTCTCTCTCTCTCTCTCTCTCTCTCCTTACTACCCCCCATCTGTCATTGCCTCTCCATTTCTCTCTTTTTATATCATATCTCCCTTTACTCCCCTTACCCCCCCCAACACACACACAGAGTAATGCTAATGTTCTCTCTCTCTCTCTCTCTCTCTCTCTCTCTCTCTTTCTCTCTCTCTCTCTCTCTCTCCATGTCTCTTAGGGAGCAACTGTCACCCTGACTCAGAGTGACGAGGTCACGTCGGGTTGCATCATGTGACCGCCAAGAGAGAGAGTGGCCCCGCCCATCGCTCGCTCGCATCGCATCGCATCGCTCAGTGGTCGCCCCGTCACAGCCTGTCACTTCCTGCCAAGGCAAAGGCAGAGGCAAACCAAGGCCAGGCAGCCCAGCCAGCACAGCACAGCGAGGCCCGTCCCCCTTGTCCCCTCCGCCCTCCGCCCTCCGCCCCGCGCTCTGTGACCGTCCCTGGTGGATGGAGAAGTGAAGTGTGTGGCGTGGCGTCACAGCACGCAGCATCCTGCTAAGTGCTGAGCTCACAGCACTCATCTGGCATCTGGACCCACAAAGGACAGAGGGGACGGACGGACGGACGGAAGGATGGAAGACAGACTCACCAACAAAAGCTGAAAGACAGAGAGAGAGAGAGAGATAAAGACAGAGAGAGAAAGAGAGAGAGAAAGAGAGTGTGCTGGACGTCCAGGAGAGGACACGCTGTCACGTTGCCAAGCAGAATTTTTGTTCAGAGAGAAACTACAAAGTTGAGTGAGAGTCTTTTTTTCAGCTTTTTTTGGACAAAAGGCCAGTGTGTCGCATACAGTATATATTTTTTTACTCATATCGCAAGTCCACGGCCTGGCTCATGTCTATGCGAAGGCCGATATATTCACATTGACACCTCCTGACAAACATACACATTCACACACTCATTTACACATAAACACACAGCCACACACGTGAGTACGTAGCACACGTACAAGGACACTGACGCGAGCCTTTCTCGGATTGTGGATTTATACCGTTCCCGTTATCGTTTTTTTGGGGATTCTTTGCGGCGCCCTCGTGATGTAAACGTCGGCCGCCACCACGGACAAGTACGGGAGAAGTTTTGGCGGCGGGGGAGGGATCGGATTCGGGAGTGGGAGCGTAGGAGGAGGAGCAGGAGGAGCAGGAGGAGGAGGGGGGCGGCGTGGGGAGCTCAGTCTTAGCATGTCGGGGAACGGTAACCCTCCCTGCCCACCTGGGGTGCCCGCCCACCTAGGCGGCTTCCCCATCCCCCACTACTCCTACTTCTTCCCCCACATGCTGGGGGGGCTCTCGCCACCCGCCCTGCCCGGCCTGCCCGTCAGCGGCTACAGCACCCCGTCTCCAGCCAGTAAGTACTCACCTACGCTTTTTATTTACCTTTACGGGCCAATGGGAATGCTCTGTTTGTTTGATTGACAGTGTCTTGGGCCAATAAGTACCCCACTCTTTCTTTGCTTCTATTGACCTTCGATGCCTGAGTCATTAGGCCTATATGATCTGTGGAAGGGCCTGGTTGTGCTGGTTGGAATGGTCTGTTTGTTTGATTGACGGATTTGACCTTTAATGTGTATCCAGCCAGTAAGTGTCCTACTTTTTGCGGCTTCTGACTTTTTATGTACGTTCAAGGCCTGAGCCATGAGGCCTAGCTGTGGATCACATGGTCCTGGTTGGGCCAATGAGACTGGTCTCTGTGTTAAATTCACTGTTTCAGACTGTTTCACACTTTCTTTATCTTCATGGGCAGCTCTATTGGCAACAGGTTTGTTGTGGCCAATACATTATTTCTACAGGGCTGGGATCTAGCCCGTCTGAAAGCACAAAAGTGTGTGTGCGTGTGTGCGCGTGTGTGCGCGTGTGTGCGTGTGTGTGTGTGCGCGTGTGTGCGCGCGCGTGTGTGCGCGCGCGTGTGTGCGTGTGTGTGTGTGTGTGTGTGTGTGTGTGCGCGTGTGTGTGTGTGTGTGTGTGTGTGTGTGTGTGTGTGTGTGTGTGTGTGTGTGTGTGTGTGTGTGTGTGTGTGTGTGTGTGTGTGTGTGTGTGTGTAACTGTGCGCGTGTGTATGTGTGTGCAGGCGTGTGTGTGTGTGTGTGTTTCCGGCATGCTATTGCTTGCTGCGCGTTCCCTGCGTTCTCTCCTGTCCGGGCCAGCGGCTGAGCCAGAAGGCTAGCCAGAGGCAGAGTACAGGGATCTGAAGGAGAAGAACGCTCCGGAGTTGGAATTACAATTTGCAATTGGAACTGGAACTGCTGCTTGTGTTTTATTTTTGGCACAGCCCTGAGTATACTTAGTATGGAGTAGCAGGTGGCGAAAGGAGAGGAGAGGAGAGGAGAGGAGAGCAGAGGAAAACAAACTGTTTGGGGTGTGATATGGAGAGCTGATCATGCCGCCGCGGGGGTGGAAGACGAAGGACCGAAGAAGACATGCCATTACTGATGCCACTCACTTACTCAATCACTCGTTGAGAAACAATTTTTTGGCACATCGGTGTAAGTCATAAATAGATATCTGTTTATTATTTTTACCCCTTTCTTGCTGATGCAGGTAGTCAACAAAATACAAGCTGAGGAGAGTTGTGTGGGACATTTTCGACAAGGTGAAAATAGACAGAAATGGCTATCCGACTGACAGACTTTTACACGCGTGAAGTATGACGAGCTCTATTTACATGGATGCGCATCGTTGAGCACTGTATGGCATTGTCACAAGTTCCAAGTGATAAAATGAATTCTAGACATTGTATATGTAAGCCTACTGTAGGTAGGTTACATGTTTTGTCTGCTTTTCAGGCAGACAACCCGTGCTGTCACAACACTCGACCGTCAAGTCAATAAAAACAAAAGAGTCTGCCAAGGAGGGTGACATGTTTATTTAGCAAATGATTGGTGTTGGCTAAGGTGCTCTGTTTAGGCCTAACACAGACATGCAGAGAGGTCCTCAGCTGAACCCAGGCCTGACCTTATCTGGAGGCCAAGGACAGACCTAGGGACATGGGCTGTTCCAGGATCAGTTAGGGTGATGCGGGTGCTTTTTATCACTGCCAGGGAGGTTATGTTGTGTTGGTCTGTCTGTCTGTCTGTCTGTCTGTCTGTCTGTCTGTCTGTCTGTCTGCCTGTCTGTCTGTCTGCTTGTCAGCAGGATAACTCAAAAAGTTATGCACGGATTTGGATGAAACTTTGTGGAGTTGTTGGAAATGATGAAAGGAACAAGTGATCCGGAACCAGGATTAAAAAAAAAAAGATTCTTCACCATTGCAAATTGAATTGCGGGACAGGGCAAATTGTGACATTCCAGTTTCTAACTCCACAAAAAGAATGAGAAAGACTTGAACTTAAAGATAAAAATATAGTGTAACAAATGTTCTATCAAACAGCTTCCTCGGCAGAGGTCTGCACTGTCTGAGTGCATTTCTTTTTTCCATTGTAAACAAACAGAAAGGGTGAGTGGGGTGGAGCCAGGGGTTCTGTTTGGGCCAGGTGGCGGCCGCGTGGCGAATACTGCAGACCGGCGGAGAATGTTGCAGTGATCTGAGCCAGCCGGGTTTCAATGTGGGGAAAAGACGGACAGACGCGCGAGCACACGCACACGTGTACGCATGTACGCACGTACGCGCACACACAAAATCACATACAGAGTTGTCTGAGAGAGCATTGTTTCACTATTGGACACACACACACACACACACACACACACACACACACACACACACACACACACACACACACACACACACACACACACACACACACACACACACACACAGAAAACTGGCGAAACTGACAATTTCTTGAGTTGGACTTTTTTTGTGCCAATGTCACTTCTTGCCGTGTGTGTGTGTGTGTGTGTGTGTGTGTGTGTGTGTGTGTGTGTGTGTGTGTGTGTGTGTGTGTGTGTGTGTGTGTGTGTGTGTGTGTGTGTGTGTGTGTGTGTGTGTGTGTGTGTGTGTGTGTGTGTGGGCGCGTGCACGTTTGTGCCTGTGTCCATGCATGCGTGTGTGTTGGTTGTGTGGCAGAAGTCTTATCTTTCCCTATACACGCTATATGTAGTGAGATGATGATGGTGTGTGTGTGTGTGTGTGTGTGTGTGTGTGTGTGTGTGTGTGTGTGTGTGTGTGTGTGTGTGTGTGTGTGTGTGTGTGTGTGTGTGTGTGTGTGTGTGTGTGTGTGTGTGTTACGTAAGTGCATTTGTGCATACCTGTGCATGAACATGTGCGTGTGTGTGTGAGTGAGTCTCCCCATATCCCTGTATGAGGCATCTGGGGACTGGAGAAGGCCTGCTGTGTCTGAAGCACATGGCAAAGGTCATTAGTCAGGTCATGTTTTGTGGAAAAGGGTAAAACATGGGTCAATCTGTCACACTGTTGCGCCTTAAATGCTCTGGTTTGTTGGGCCATGACAAACTAGGGATGGTGACACTAAGTGAATTCCGTATCTGAATTTCCGAAGGGTTGAAATAGTTCAACCGCGCGCACGCACGCACGCACGCACGCACGCACGCACGTTGCACACACACTGTCCACGCACACTGTCCACGCACACTGTCCACGCACACTGTCCACACACACTGTCCACACACACACACACACACACACACACACACACACACACACACACACACACACACACACACACACACACACACACACACACACACACACACACACAGAAATATACACACATTCATTTCATTTCACGTAAATGGCCTGTCATCTTTGGCGATTCTGTTGAAAGAAAAGGGATGGGCCGTTTCTGAAATCACACTTTCTTAATTTCCTGAGTTGCGTACATTTCACCACTGACCTCTGCCGTGTCCTCAGTGAGCGCTCTGGGTGGAATAGTTTTGCACGTAGGACAGTCAAGTCAAGTCTTCTGAGATCACACTCTTGAACTCAATGACCCATGGCTGACCTACGCATGTATACCATGTTTCCTCAATGAATAGCCTGGCTCTTTACAGAAACCTGCCTTTTTAAATAACTTTTAGCAACATTTTGAATTCATAAAAGCCTGTCTCAGTCACAGCACAGCACAGCACAGCACAGCACAGCACAGCACAGCACAGCACAGCACAGCACAGCACAGCACAGCACAGCACAGCACAGCACAGCACAGCACAGCACAGCACACAACACAACACAACACAACATAACACACAACACAACACAACACAACAACACAACACAACAGAAAAAACAGCACAACACACAACACACAACACAACACAACACAACACAACACAACACAACACAACACAACACAACACAACACAACACAACACAACACAACACAACACAACACAACAGAAAAAACAGCACAACACAACAGAAAAAACAGCACAACACACAACACACAACACAACACAACACAACACAACACAACACAACACAACACAACACAACACAACACAACACAACACAACACAACACAACACAACACAACACAACACAACACAACACAACACAACACAACACAACACAACACAACACTTCCTGTTTGAACTGCTTCAGTAGAACACTCTTGATACACATGATAACACTTCCCAGAAAGTGGGGCTGGGCTCTTTTGCAGTATATCTTTAATATCATTACTTCACGGTCTGTTTGCGTCCTACACTGATCACCCTTTTCGTTCTTACCAGAGAAAAGAGGAAGGATGGGCCAGGGCCTACAAGTACCTGCGTCATGGCATGCTTCACAGGAAGGTGGGGGAGGTACTGGGGTGGGGGTGATTATGTCACTACTGTGTGTGTGTGTGTGTGTGTGTGTGTGTGTGTGTGTGTGTGTGTGTGTGTGTGTGTGTGTGTGTGTGTGTGTGTGTGTGTGTGTGTGTGTGTGTGTGTGTGTGCGCGTGTACATCTTCGTATGCAAAAGGGATGGAAATTTGAAGAATTTGAGCACACAATGATGACTTACTCTTCATTGATAGCGAATTTTAGTTTCACAATTTTATCAGTGTTTAATTGTCAGTTACACATATTGCAAAGTTCATTTCCACCCCTTACTCCGTATGAAGACTCTTATAGAGACATGTAGGCATACATTAAAACATGGAGAGTGCCTGTGGAAATCATGGGAAAATGCAGCTACAAATACGGCGAAAAAGAACTGAAGAAGAAGAAGACGAAGAAGATGAAGAAATGAATGAGTGAAAGCCGAGGGAAGGGAAGTGAAGTAGCTAAGCAGCAGTGGTGTAGTCTACGTAGAAAGCAGGTATACCGAGTATACCCACTTCAAAATTTCTGGAGTTTCAGTATACCCACTAAAAATTGATTGATCCATTATAGTACTTAGAATAGCACAAATACAGTATACCCACTTCCAAAAATGCTCAAATATACAGTATACCCACCACAAAAAGTAGACTACACCACTGCTAAGTAGCTAATTATTAATGTGGCGAAAAAGAACTGAATAATAATAAGAAGAATAATAAGAAGAAGATGATGAAATGAATGAGTGAAAGCCAAGGGAAGGGAAGTGAAGTAGCTAAGTAGCTAAGTATTAGCGTGGTGCTCAGCTCCCAGCAGGCCTGTGGCATGTGGAGGTGGCCTCAGCTGTGGCGGCCTCCCTCCACTTACACGCCTGCAGGACTGGACTGGGGGAGAAATGGGGTCAGTATCTGACTACTTGTATTGCCTCATCATGAACTGATGAAACATTTGCTTTGCTTTCAGTTGAAATGTAATGCATTGCAATGCATTGTACAACTGAATCGGATCGGATTGGATGAATGGATAGCTTGGATGAATGGATAGCTTGGATGAATGGATAGGTTGTATTTTAAAATAACAATAAAAACAGTTTTTTATATGTTACTTTAAAAGCCCTTCTAGGGACGGGCATTGGAAATTAGCCTATGGCTACAAATGCTATGATACTTATCTGTTAGGTTGTTGTACAGCCTACATGATGTGTATTTGTCCCTACTCAAATAAACCATAACTGAACTAACTGAACTGAACTGGATCGAATCGCAGAGAATCCAATGGAATCGCTACCTCCCGAATCATGATCGAATCGGATCGTGAGGGCAGTGCCAATTCACACCACTATTGGTTACTAGGTTGGTCTGTCTGTCTGTCTGTCTGTCTGTCTGTCTGTCTGTCTGTCTGTCTGTCTGTCTGTCGGTTGGTTGGTTGGTCTGTCTGTCGGTTGGTTGGTGAAATGTCTGTGGTTGGTACACACTGGTGTCTCCTTACCGCACCACTACAGAGAACCCGACCGAGAACCCTGTAGCCTTGCCAGCCCACTCAGTCTGTTTTCGGGCCGACCAGAATGGTGCCGGTGTTGGTGCCCGCACCAGTTACGTTCGGCACTAAAGTGCTCACTTGCGAACCACCCACAATGATACGGGGCTCTGAACTTTTTCCGCACTTGACTGTGTTACCTGAATGAACATGCCGACGTCCACATTGTCGTCACGGTTCATGGAGAAAAATC
>NC_085858.1:48198303-48203303 GCF_034702125.1 Engraulis encrasicolus | reverse complement strand
CTTCCGTTTACTCATCTCTGTCTTCCCCTTCCCCCTCCACCATCCATAACTCGCCCACCCCACTCAGCTACACTCATACACTACCCCCATCCCTCTTCCTCTCCTTCTCCTCCTCCTCTCCCTCCTCCTCCTCCTCCTCCTTCTTCTACCACCTCCCTGGACTTCCACTCCCTCAGGAGTGGGGATCTCTCGCATGAGAGTGTGGGGCTGGGGGTGTGTAGTGGTGGGTGGTGGGGGTGGTGGTGGTGGTGGTGTGGGTGTGATGATGTGGTGAGCCGGTGGTTTAGACGGCCCCGAGGTCCTAATCTCTCAGAGAGTCCCTCGACTAACACCCCTCCCCTCTCTCTCTATCTCTCTTCCTATCTTTTTTTCCCCTTTTCCCTCTTCTCACACGCTCTTTCTCTCTTTTCTTTTTAACTGCTGCCCACCCCCGCATTCCATCTCCATTTGCTCTCCCCTGTCTACGTGTGTCTCTATTTCTCTGCCCTCCTTTCTCTCTCTCTCTCTCTCTCTCTCTCTCTCTCTCTCTCTCTCTCTCTCTCTCTCTCTCTCTCTCTCTCTCTCTCTCTCTCTCTCACTGGGTTAGATACCACAGTGGACATCCTACCTGTCCCTAACTGCCAGATGGCTCTGGCACTGCCAACTGGGGCTATATGCACCATTTCACACCCAGAGCGATAATATACTGTAACTATACCCATACAGTAACTGCAATGTATCTGTAGACCCAGCTGTGAGCTCCTATCATATATCAGTGTTAGAGTTTGAGAGGATTGCATAGTTCACACCTCGAATAAAAGTGTCGGCGTCGAGGTTGAGCGATATCGTTTGGATCACTTTCAAAGCAATCTCAAACATTCTGGTGCAAATTTGCAGGGTATCAAACTTCATTCGTTATTTACACCAAGGACCATAGAGTCTTGGCGTTGAGATGTTGTTTTCCAGCTGCGGACACGACACTGACTCACGCTATTGTCAGAGGGACATTGGGACGTTAACGTTGTGAACCTATTGTTGTGACCTGGATGGATGCAGATGAAGGGACCTTAACTGATCTTTGCTGGCCAATGAATTAGGACTGCACAATTAATCGAATAATAATCAAAATCGTGATAAAATAGTGAAATCGAACTCATGATTTTAATCGTGATTTAATCGTGGCAATAGTGACCTACTTTTGAGAGCGTCCTTGAAGCCAGAACATACTGACAGGCTGGTGTTTCTGGCCAGAAATCTGTCCACCTAAGTTCAATGCTATTGCCTTTACATAATTATTACATTTCATTTCATTATGCTCATCCCGTATATAATTCATTCCTGGTTATATTTCATCTTGTTATAATAAAAAAAAAATCTGCAAAAAATCAATAATCGTGAAAAATAATCTTGATTACAATTTTGACCAAAATAATCGTGATTATGATTTTTTCCATTATCGTGCAGCCCTACAATGAATATAAAGCTTTTAGCTCTTGTGCCTTTATTATGGACAGCACGGTGAGAGAGTGCCACAGGAACTACCGGTAACGGTAGGGACACATACACGCAAATTTGCAAACTTTGCCATTCATTTCTATGAGAGAGGCGAAGGCAAGCGAAAGCAAGCGAACAGGAGCGAAGCGAAGCGAAATTATTAAAGAAAGTTTAATGTTATGCAAATGAGGAGCGAATTCGCCTGCTGCGGCCCAATCAAATCAACAACATAACTGTTCCATTCCATTTGATTCGCCGCGACGACCTCATGACAGTTGGATTTCGCCTCTCTTCGCTTCGCTCGCTTCGCCTCCTATGTGTCCCTACCGTAAGTGGGACAGAGAGAGAGAGAGAGGGCAAGGATCAGGAAATTACCTTGTTTTGGATTCGAACCCAGTTCCCTGGACCAATGGTACAACGCCCTAGCCCAGTGAAACACCATGCCCCCAAAGCCTCTATATGCACACATCCTGGAGAGTGTGTGTTAGGAGTGTAAGTGGTAGATGGGTGTAAGAGAAGAGGTGTTCGTGTGTGCTAAGATGACAAAATGACACGCCAGAGTGCAGAGGAAGAGCCACCACAGCGGTGATATTTTAATTATTTATACCCCTCCTGGCCTGCCCCAGTGTGTCTTACTCTCTCTCTCCCACCCCCACCTCACACTCCATGAGATCAGCTGCTTTCTTGGCCAATTTAACCGTGAGGGGATTCATGCAAGAAAGGACAGGCAAGAGATTACAGCCGCATTATTAAAAAAAGGGCCTTTATCTCCTCACCGACACGGCCGTCCGTCGTTATTATAATACAGTCCCAGGATGATGATGTCACTTTTGCGTGACTGCTGCGGAATGCTCGTGTGTGCCGTGCCGTGCCGTGCTGTGCATGAACGGCTTTTGGTTGATTTGATAGTGGGAAGGTCTAGGATCATAAAATCACAGCTAAGCCCATTTATAGGCAATCAGACTTTCCTGGCAGTGGGCCGCCACCATTCACCACCACCACCACCACCGCTGCTGCTGCTGCTGCTGCTGCTGTTAGAGATCCACACGTCTGTCCGTGGAGCTAATGCGGCCATCGCTCCCCAGGAGGAGAACACGAGGCGAGGGAGGCGACGGGACGGGAAGTAAATTACAAGAAGGGAGGCGTCGAGGTGCCGGAGATTTATGACTCGGAGGAGAATCGCTTCATGTAGTTAGACATGCTTTAAAGGAGGGGACCGGCTGCCTCGACTGTCTCAATGCGACACTTCAATCCCCCCACCCTGCCACCCTGCCACCCTGCCACCTCCACCAACCCCCAGCTCAGAGACACATGCTACTCCCTACTCCCTTCTTCCTGCTCTCCAGCTTGGCACTCTTTGACATGTGTCTCAGGGAAGGAATGTGCCATAACTCATCGGAAGGCTACTTCCTGGATTCCTCCCGGGCGTAATGAATGAGTTGAGACGGTCATGTAGTCTGAAAGAGTGTGAAACGTTTCACCCACAAAATTGCACAGTTGCATTTTATTTGCTTTCATTGTGGTGTATTTAGGCCTAAGGATATTGAGATCAACAGGAAAAAGAAAGGGTAAAGGGTGGTTTATGCCTCGAGATCAGCGTCCCTGCGTCGTGATGCAGTGAGCCACGCAGTTAACGGAGTGAAGCCCCCCCCATCACGCAGGTACTCTGGGGCACCTCCCCAAAATTGTGTCTCGACGCAGGGAGCGACGGCGTGAAGTGCGAAAATAGGTCTCTGATTGGTCCTCTCGACCAGCCTGCTCTGTCCTCGAGTCGAGAAGAAGCTACTTCCTTGTTCTAACCTTCGTCGGTCTACGGACTGTGAGCTCTTCATTAAATAAGTTGCCCGTGCTTTGTCGTTTGATTTATTTACACGAACCAAAGACAACACGTGCGCTTGCAAGTTACCACGCTGAAGTTATTTGGACAGTTGAACAGTGGTTCCGAGGACGAGGAAACATTCCGCTTTGTCCTCGACAAATGAGCCACTTATTTGTTCCAAACTACCACGGTGGCTGCCAGTGCGATCAAACATGCACGTGATATAAAGATGTAATGTTTCATTTTCATTGTCGTCGAGTCTGTGAAGCGAAAAAAACAACCGACACGTTTAGGTTACTCTTTGTATTGAAGGCAGTTTGAGCCTGGAATGACATCGCGCAGACCGTGCTTCAAAACAGGGCATAAACCAAAATTAACTGCATCATTAACTGCATCAAGCTCTGTGGCACAAGTAGGAAGCATAACCCGCCCTTAAGGCTTGGGATTTTTCACGAGATTTGTTCCTTTGTGATAAGCCTTTCCTGTGCCGACAGCGCCATCCCAACTGTAGCAGTAGAGATTTAGGCTGCGTATCCAAAAGCAACCAATGGCACCTTTGCTGGTAAACCAGAACTTCGAACCAGATATGTCCTCTTTAGAGAAGCTTAAATCTCATGAGGATTCTAGAATCCAGGCTTCTTCACAAAATGGTTCTTATGTTCTTATGTCCGCATCAGTGCTATAATGAGAAGTAAAATGAGATATGCCTTATGAAGACCTAAACATAGTATGACATAAATACATTTCAAAGCGGAGCTACAGTGTGCGGACTTCTACTTTTACCACAAAAAGAAACACACATGCACACAAACTCTCTCTCTCTCTCTCTCTCTCTCTCTCTCTCTCTCTCTCTCTCTCTCTCTCTCTCTCTCTCTCTCTCTCTCTCTCTCTCTCTCTCTACCCCCCCCCACGCCCTGTGCACGTGTGCCACTCCTGTCTTCCTGTACCGGTGCTCAGTGGTAAGTGTTGTGATGGGGGATTTACCTCTCTGATGTGGTGTGAAGGATTTATGGATTGGCTTCTGCTCATGCCTGGCTTAGTTAGCAGACCTTTTCCTCTTCCTCTCTCTTTCTGTCTGTCTTTTTTTCATTTCATGTCTGTCTGTCTTTCTTTCTTTCTTTCTTTCTTTCTTTCTTTCTTTCTTTCTTTCTTTCTTTCTTTCTTTCTTTCTTTCTCTCTCTCTCTCTTTCTTTCTCTCTCTCTCTTCTCTTCTATTTAATATTTTGTCTTTCCTCCTTTCTGTCTACCTGCCTGCCTGTCTTTTTGTTTGCCATATTCTTTCGGTTGACATTTCAATCTTTCTTGCCTTCAATTTTCAATATGATAGACCAAGATAAGTTGTTACACAAGTCACAAATGAATCAACGTGGAATTAAGACTGGTCTCCTTAAATGGGCGTGACTTTCCATTTTCATACTCTCCGAGTGTCCTATAGTCTCCTAAAGGGGCATGACGGCCATAAGATATCAGTTTAAGTGAATGTGAAAGCCCAACTGGGAAACTCCAACTCCCATTGTGACACAGCACTCAACAGCACACAAGCATTCACTGTACACTGCACACACCGAAATTGCATTTTAGACCTCAACCGTGCAAGGGGGAAGCCCCCAATGGCGCCCCAAGGGAGCAGTGCGGCGGGACAGTACCATGCTCAGGGTACCTCAGTCATGGAGGAGGATGGGGTAGAGCATTGGTTAATTACTCCCCC
>NC_085858.1:48183303-48190803 GCF_034702125.1 Engraulis encrasicolus | reverse complement strand
GCGATTGAAATCAAACAATGTCTACATCAATCCTGCGTAATATTACACAATGAAACATATAAACAACAAATAAGCAGGTGTACTTACGATTCTGGACGCACACAAGACACAAAATACAAGAAATAAACTGCTAACTAAGCATATGGATGAAGCAGTAAAACATGGCGACCTCGCTCCAAACTTTCTGGAATATTACTGAGAGAGGCATCGTTCACGTGCCTGCTCGGAGGAGGTGCGCTCTGATTGGCTGATTCTAATATTACTAAATATCAATCTGGCACATAGTCAGACCCTTTGTCACAGCCGCCCCCAAATTTGTCCCATCAAATTTGTCACTTGCGGAAGGGCTGACGAGTGTCCATGTCAGGAAGGTCAGGAAGAGCAACGAGGCGTGCCACGGGCCTGGTGTAGGTCTTCTCCTTCACCTTGACGACAGCAGTGCGGACTCGTCCGTCGGTCCCTGGGATGACGCTGGTGACACGACCAACAGGCCACAGGGCCCTTGGCAGTTGGGGGTCCACCACCATCACGACGGTTCCCGGCTGCAGCTGCGATGGGTCCTTGTGCCACTTGGACCTGGTCTGCAGTGACGGGAGGTAGCGCTGGATGAAGTGGCTCCAGAACTGATCTGCTAACACCTGAGCATGCTTCCAGCGGCGGCGGCTCAGCAGATCAGACTCTGTGTAGACGGCTTGGGGGAGTGAGGGATCTAGCCGCCCCATGAGGAGCAGATTGGGTGTCACGGGGTCCACATCAGCTACATCTGTGGAAACGTAGCCAAGAGGTTTCGAGTTCAACACCCCCTCCACTTCTATCAGCACGGTCCTCAGGACTTCTTCAGGAACGGGCTGAGTCTGAATTGTGGGGTACAGTGCGGCCTTGACAGATTTCACTTCCCGCTCCCACACGCCTCCGAAATGTGGAGCACTTGGAGGGTTGAACTGGAACTGGATCTGGTACTTCGCGAGGTGATCTTGGAGGGTGGCATGCATGGCTTTAAAGGCTTCTTGTAGCTCTCTAGCACCACCACGGAAGTTCGTCCCCTGATCCGATAGGAGCTCTGCGGGCTTGCCTCTCCTTGCAATGAACCTACGGAGGGCCATAAGGAAAGAGTCTGTGTCGAGGCTAGACAGGACGTCCAGGTGCACTGCCCGGGTTGTGAGGCATTTAAACAGGATACCCCACCTCTTTTCATGACGACGGCCCACTTTCACTGTAAATGGGCCAAAGCAGTCCATTCCCGTAGAGAAGAATGGGGGCTTCATCAGCCGCAGCCTTGCTCGTGGGAGGTCTGCCATTGTGGGCACAGATGGCATAGCTCTCTTCATCTGACAGTCTGTACAGGCATGCTGATGACGCTTGACAGCTTCACGGCCTTGCAGGATCCAGTACTTGCGACGCAGCTCTGCAAACAGGCGCTCTGACCCTGGGTGGAGCAGACTCTCGTCGACGTCCTGAATGATGAGCCGGGTGACTTTGTGCTGAGGGTCCAGGACCACTGGGTGGATGGCTTCCAGGTCCAGTTGGTCGCTGCGGCGAAGCCTCCCTCCGACACGAATGAGGCACACAGTGTCATCGTACTCTGGGGCTAGAGCACGTAGCCGGCTGGTCGTTGACACTGGCTTGCCGGCACGTAGCAGGTCAAACTCCTCCGGGAAGCTCTCCTGCTGGGCTTGTCTCAGGACTTCTCGCTCCGCATCCCTGTAGTCCTCAGCCGAGTCACTGGCCTGGTCAGTGGCCGCCCCGTGACGGGATTGCACAACAGCTTCGACCATGTCTTTGAGAGAGGAGAACTGGTGAGCAGTAGAAGGCGATGATCTCTGAGTAGTCGTGTTGAGGCAGCAGACTGTAGGTTTCCGCATCTCAGCAGTGTCCTCCAGCTCCACTGTGGCAGGTGTCTTCGGCCAGAACTCTGGTGATTGCTGCAGGAAACCTGGTCCTTTGTTCCACCTGCTGTCCTGGCTCAACTCAAGCAGCGTCTTGCCTCGTGTGATGTCGTCTGCTGGGTTATTGGCCGAATCCACGTACCTCCACGCATGGACATCAGTCAAGTCCTGGATCTCAGCTACTCGCGTCCCGACAAACACTTTATAGCGGCAGGAGTCAGAACGGAGCCAGGTAAGGACTGTGGTGGAATCAGCCCACAGCACGACTTCACCGATGGACAATGTGAGTTCTCGCTGCAGAAGGGAAGCCAGCTGAGCTCCGGTCAGCGCAGCACACAACTCGAGCCTGGGCATTGACAGCTGCTTCTTTGGGGCCACTCGGGATCTTGCAGATAAGAAGGACACCTCCACACGGCCATCAGGACTCTTCGTTCTCAGGTAGGCTACAGACCCGTATGCCTTTTCGGACGCATCTGCAAAGACATGCAGGTCTCTCTTGCAGCTGGAGATGTCTAGCTCATGGCTCACGTAGCACCGGGGTAGGGAGATCTCTGAGAGATGCTGCAGCTCCTCTTCCCATTCCAGCCAGGGTTGCAGCACATCCTCAGGAAGTGAGGGATCATCCCACTCCCTTCGCTTGTCCCACAAGTGCTGCACCAGGACTTTGGCTCGTGTTGTGAAAGGGACAATGAATCCTAAGGGGTCATACAAGCGGGCCAGGACTCTGTAAATGTTCCTCATGGTGGGTATAGGATGGTCTGGCATTCGGTACTTGTACCTCAAGGTGTCCGAGTTGCAGAGCCAACGGAGCCCTAGAGCTAGCTCCTGTGGGTCAGCACTGGACTCGTTGAGCCATAGCTCGCTGCTCTCTGACCTAGCTTCCTTCGGCAAATGGCTGATCGAGTCAGGGACGTTGCTTGCCCATTGACGCAGCTCAAATCCTCCAGAGGCCAGCAGTGAGGTGATCTTGTCCACGAACTGTCGAGCTTCGTCCACGGAGGGGATTCTCTGGAGGCAGTTATCAACATAGAACGACCTCTCTATGGCCACCCGAACATCCTCGTCTTGCTGGCTGTGGTCAAATACGTGCTTCTGCAACGCGAAGGTAGCACAGCAGGGGCTGCATGTTGTGGCGAATGGCAAGACTTGCCAGACGTAGGTGTTCGGTGGTTTCTCTGTCTCCAGGTTGCGCCACAGAAAGCGAAGCAAGGGCCTGTCTTCGGGGAGTAGCCTCACCTGATGAAACATGCCCTTGATATCGCTGCTTACTGCAACGGCATGTTCTCTGAAGCGCAGTAGGACGCCGATCAGGCTGGAGCTCAGAGTAGGGCCTGGCAGCAGCAGCTCGTTCAGGTTGTCTCCTTTGTACAGGAATGAACAGTTGAAGACAATCCTGTTCTTGCCGTTGTGGGACACCATGTGGTGCGGTATGTACCACGATTCTGCTGCACTCTTGAGTTCCTCTTCTGGCACCTTAACTGCGTAGCATGCCTTCTCCAACTTGTCGATCTCTGCACAGTACGCAGCTGCACGCTCTGGGTCTTTGGAGAGGCGTCTCTCTGTGCTGCGAAGGTTAGTCAGCACGGCTTCTTTGGGTGCATGCAGCTGTGGCATATTCTTCACGTGTAGGAGTGGAGTAGCATATCGCTGGATACCATCGGTTTCCATGCGTGTGGTCTTCTCTTCCAACAGGTGGATAGCATCCTGATCCTGCCTGGAGCGAGTGACCAGCTTCTCACTCCTATAGGGGGGAACATCCAACTGCCACAATCTCTCGACACTCTGCAGGAGCTCAGTAGAGGGGGAGAAGGTTGACAGGTGCATGCACCTCTGTTCAGTGGGTTGTGTCTTCCTCTGCACAACTGGCCCTTGTAGTGTCCAGCCTAACCTCGTATTCACCGCTGCTGGAGTCCCAGGGGGTCCTAAGCGCACTGGTTCCACTGGGGTGACGAGGTGAGGGTGGTCAGACCCGATCAGGAGAAGAGGGCGCACTCTATTTAGAGCTTTGAGCGGGATCCCTCTCAGGTGCTTGTGCTTCCTTTGAAGAGCCTCCACCGGGTACGAGTGTTCGGCCAGACTCAACTGCTCAGCTGTAAAAGCCCGCTGGATCTTGAAGGACTTCTTTGGCTGGTCCACTGGCGATATGGAGAACGACACAGTGGTGCCATGTAGGACTCTGAGATCTTGGCGGACTGTCCTCAAGGCCAGGTCCTCGGGTTGGCCTGCGAGCTTGAGGCTGTGGGCAGCAGCTGGGAGTAGAATGGTCCTCTCCGAACCGTCATCTAGGATGGCATACGTCTCTAGGGCGTGAGGGCCATTCTGCAGTAACACTCTACTCAGTTTCAGGAGTACCTGATTGCAGCCTGACCGCCTGTCCAAGTACAAGACGTCGTTGACGGTGGGTGTGCTAACAAAGCAGGTTAGGTTCTCTGTGGCAGGCTTCGCATTCCCATCATGCGGGGCAGACTTGGTGTTCACGTCATGCAAGGCCTGCAGGTGTTTGCCTTTGCACTTGTGACACTGCATCTTCAGACGACACTGAGCGGCCTGGTGCAGCCTGGCACAACACCAACATCTTTTGTTCGCCTTGATCCACGCCATCTTCTGCTCCACTGTGAGCAGCTTGAAGTTAGCACAATGGTCAAGGAAGTGCTGGTTGTTGTTGCAGAATGGGCAATATGCGGTTTTCTCTGCCGGCTTGGCATTGGAGGTTGGCGTGGCTGCTACTGGGGCATTCTCAGGCTGATCCGTGGTGTGCAAGATGCTAGTGACTTTGGCACCCTTGCTGTCTTGACGACGGTCAGTCCTGGACTTTGCCTTGCCTTTCTCCTCATGGTCCCGAGGCTCGCACATAGACTGCTGCATCTTCAACTCGTAATTGAGCCAGTCAGAGAAGTGCAGGAGGGTAGGTATGGTGATGCGCTGCGGGTAAAGGAACCTCTTGAACTCCGCTCTCATGTCGTGAGGTAACTTCGACAGGAGCCTGGATACGTGTGAGCCACAGCAGAGCTCGGTCTGTCCACTCTCACCAAGCTGATTCAACAGGCCTACCAGCGATCTTACTTGGAGGGCGAATCTCTTGAAGCCTTTGGTGTCGCCGTGTGCAACGCTCTGGGCATCCATGAGGTCCGCAATGTGCCTGAGGGCCAGCTGGTGTGGCTGTCCGTAGTGCTCTGTTAGGCTGGCCATGGTATCCGTGTAGGGCTGAGGGGAGTTGGTGTATGAGTCGGCGATGAGCAGAGCGTCTTCATACTTTAGATGATCGACCAGTATCTGGAACTTAAAGCGCTCTGTTGCGTCCCTTGGCAGCAGGTTCTCCAGTGCATCCTTCAGCCTCGCGAACTCCCTTGGATCACCTTTAGTGAATGGAGGAATTTTTGCCTTTGGCCCACGGTACACACTCTCCCTCTGGGGGGCAGATATTGGCTCACCAAACTCTGACTCTGCTGGAGTGTATGGTTGACAATACTCTGGTGTTGGTACCCTGGGTACTGGCGGTGGAGGTTGAGGCAGCGCTGGGCGCGGTTGAATTGGGTGCATTTCCCTCATGAGCGCTGTAAGTTCTTCCACTAAGTCCTTCGCCGGAGAGGCTGGCTGCTCCGCTTCCTCTGCTATGGGAGGTGGAGGCAGTGGCCAGTCACCGTCATCTCCTGTAGGCAACACATATGCACTGGGTTGAGCAGGCGGTGGCGGTGGCGGTCCAAAGGACTGGGACCAGTCATTTTCTTGCTTAATAGGACGCAGTGTTGGATGTGGGGCAGACCTCTGACGAGAAGGAGGAGGGGCAGATGGCCATTGAGGCGGTAAGTGCGGCAGTGCAGCGCTGGTGTCGAGGCGCCTGTGCAGGTCCGACATCTGTTGCTGCATGCGCTGGTTATCTTCCACAATTCTATGCAGAAAGGCCATGACGTCAGGAGCAGCTCCAGTGATGTGCTGACTTTGTGGCACAGCAGGTGTGCTCTGGTAGAGGGGGGCAGCTGGTTCAGGTAAGTAGGCTGAGTGCTGTATTCCTGATGCCTGTGCTGCACCATACTCTGCATTCAGAGCTGGAGGTGTGAGAGGCGTCATCCTGGCGAATCTCTCTGAAGCTCCCTCCATGCTATGATAGCGCTGTTGCCCTGGTAAGTAAGCTGCATCATGAGGGGGATAGTTGGAACGCTGCAGGGCTGGAAGGGAGACGGCATAGTCGTCCATCCAGGCTGGCTGCCTTACTGTACGGCGAGGTCGCACATCTGCAGGCGGCGGGCTCCTTCTCTGGTCTGGGAACATCTTCAATAATCCACAGTGACTACACTATCCTCGCTGGGGCCTCCAATTTGTTATGATGAATGATAGTTCTTTACGGAAAGTTGTAGCCACTGTGGGGCATCGGTAAGAATGCACTTGAAGAAGATGATGTTCAAGGGGATTGGGTATTTATTATAAATAATAAATCAAAATAACATAGTAATTGTGTGTGTGGTTTCTGAAAAGGGAAACAGAAATGACAGAGGAGAAATAATTACTTCTAAAATACTAAATATAAGACATTAGCATCCATTTAGCTTCACAGACAAATATGAAAATAGCATAGCTTCCAATAAGCTAAACACAAAATGCTCCATTAATAGTCAGAAATATAGCAGGTCAAAACGGTACTGTTTCCCCTCATAATCTACTCAATAATCATTACAAATCTCCGTTATACACATATCTCAACCCTATAAGCATGAATATACAGAATATCACGACGGTAGATAAAACTGTAACATTGTAAACTCGCGATTACCTCGCGCATAATAACTCGCGGTAAAACTTTACCTCCGCGATTGAAATCAAACAATGTCTACATCAATCCTGCGTAATATTACACAATGAAACATATAAACAACAAATAAGCAGGTGTACTCACGTTTCTGGACGCACACAAGACACAAAATACAAGAAATAAACTGCTAACTAAGCATATGGATGAAGCAGTAAAACATGGCGACCTCGCTCCAAACTTTCTGGAATATTACTGAGAGAGGCATCGTTCACGTGCCTGCTCGGAGGAGGCGCTCTCTGATTGGCTGATTCTAATATTACTAAATATCAATCTGGCACATAGTCAGACCCTTTGTCACAAAGGGTGTATCATCAATAAAGTCGTAAAAGACCAAAAAAAATATATTTTAAAAAAAAATCAGTAATCGTGATTACGATTTTGATCCAAATAATTGTGAATATGATTTTTTTCCATAATCGTGCAGCCCTGCCAGGAGCCCTGGCCAATGTGCCCATACCTAAAACTGTGAAATCATCATGTGAGGATGAGCGTGAGCGTGAGCAATTTGATAGACACATCCCACCTCTGAGTAGCCAGTTTACATGTGCGATTGAATTTCCTCCTTGTAAGTCGCCCTCCTTGAATTTCCTCCTTGAAAGTCGCCCTCCTTGAATTTCCTCCTTGAATTTCCTCCTTGTAAGGTGGTCAAAGGCGTCTGCTAAATGTAATGTCATGTAATGTAATGTAATGTAATGTAATGTAATGACAGGTCTTCGCGTCTTCATCACAATAGCCAAGTCAGAGAGAATACAGGAAGAGTATGTGCTATATTTAGCCAGGCCACCTGATTGCTATTCGTGGGCGAAC
>NC_085858.1:48175803-48178303 GCF_034702125.1 Engraulis encrasicolus | reverse complement strand
TGTTTTGATTGGCTTGTCTAAGCATTACTTCTCTTCCTGTTTTTGGACCTCATAGTAAGCTTAGTCGTTATTGGCTGAAGCCAGGGAGCATAATTCACTACAGTATAAAGACACTTCTGGAAGCCACACACAAGCTAATGGGGGCCGACAGCGAGGGCCTTGGCCTTCGTAGCAGCAAAGTCTACGGGCTGACTTGGGGAGGGTAAAAGTGGACGCAGTTGGAGAAAAGTAATTGGTCTGGACAACAGAGTAACAGTTAAGTGAATTTGAATGCTTCATACAATAAAGGTTAACAACCAGAGTGGCGCTGTGACTATTAGTTACACTTGCCTCGCAAATATAACACATTTATACAAACACTCACGCACGCACGCACACACACACACACACACACACACACACACACACACACACACACACACACACACACACACACACACGCACACACACAAACACACGTGTGCACACACACACATTCACATACACGCACTCACGCACACATGCACATGCACACACGCACACATGCACACATGCACACACACACACACACACAAGAGAATTGCAGTCTCCTATTAGGCTCAGTTTGTCAAGGCTGGTGTGTGTCTGTTGTTTATGACTTGAAGCCTCCAGACTTTAGTTCGTGTGGGATTGATACCCATTAAGTACAGCTTCATATTTCAGATGGATGAAAAAAACACACATATCCTGTATTCAGCCCACGGCCACCTAACTGAAGCGCAGTCATCATTTTTTTGTCCCTTTTTTAACCTTCCCCTCATTTCTTTTCCTTTTTTTATCCCCCAGATTGGGCCCTTTGCGGCGGCCGGGGGTGGAAGGGCTATTTTTATTTCATTTCGTAGTATTTTGTTGTTGTGTACTGTTCAGTGGCCTTTCCTGGGTGATTAAGTAATTGAGCTTGATGCGGGCGGCTGCCGTGTGCTCTCCGCGGTAGCGTGCGGTGGCGATGGCTGCGGCGGCGGGCGGCTCTTGTGACCGGCCTGTGGGCATTCATTACGAGAGAGAGAGAGAGAGAGAGAGAGAGAGAGAGAGAGAGAGAGAGAGAGAGAGAGAGACTGGTGCCTTGCTGCTCTTGGGTGGCTAGCCAACCGGCCATCCGCCACTAGTGTACCTGCTAGTGCTATACAAAATTCCTCCTTCAACATCAACATAATATGCAGTGTGTGTGTGTTTGTGTGTCTTGTGTGTCTTGTGTGTCTTGTGTGTCTGTGTGTGTCTGTGTGTGCGCGTGTGCGTGTGTGTGTGTGTGTGTGTGCTTCAAGCATGCTTGCCATTGAGTTAGTATATTTTCTATGCTAGTTTTAACGAGGATGCCTTACTTTATTTTGCAACTTCCAAGTCCAGCCTGATTAAACACTAGTCTACCATTTGCCCATGTACTATTTTCCAGGGACTTAACTACATAGCAGCAATTTGTTGAAATGAGGTGGACTGTTTCTTTAAAATGGATAAGATAGGTTGGGCAGATCATAGTCTTCAGTACTGTCATGTTGATGTCATGGCCCTGCCATCTCTTACATGAGTGATTCTACGATTCCCCTACGCTTTTGGCAAAAGCAAAATGTCAATTATCAGTATTTTTTTTCAACTAAATGACCTAGATGTTTACATAGTGTATATATTTAAGTTTCCAAACAAACAAATTGCCAAGCTTAATCTTAAATCATTTGATAAATACTCTAATGAAAGCGAACATTTGCTTAATTATTTTGTCAACAGTGTTATGGACAAATACTATGTAATTTCAAACATATATAAAAATACTACAGAGTTGAAACAATATATGTTTGAAAGTGCTTATGTCCCTTAGCAGTAATGTTGTCATTAATCTGTGCAACTGATATAGAAAATGTGATTGTTGAGCTTCATAAGTAGGAGTTTATGAGTCACTGTGATACAGACTGACACATTTTTCATCATAAATCCCTGTAACGTCTGATTTGAATATAGTCACCCTCCTTACACAAGACTTCCTTCTCCAGAGATAATCCCTAGTGTATGTTCATAGGATTTTTCCAACACATAAGGGATCAATAGCGCAAAAACACTTTCAAAACAGTCAACCGTGTTACTCAACTGTGTTACGGTCAACAGTGCAGGGGAATAAGTCGGCACTTTTTTAGGAGAAAAAACAGAGCAGACAAACCCATCTCCCTAGAACACAAATTATTTTGTTTGTTTGTCTGTCAATATGGATATAAATTGGCAAAAACATACTCCTCCTCTACTGTCATCAGTGTTGCCAGATTGGGCTGGTTCCCGCCCAATTGGGCTGCTTAGGATGGCCGTGTGCGGGTAAAAATGGCATCTATCAGAAAAACCTTCCCACTGCCATATAAATCAATAGAATTGGGCGGGTTTTTAGGGTGGATTTTGATCATTTTTTGGGCTGGAAATCATCAGCCTCATCTGGCAACCCTGACTGTCATACTTAATTGTAACACCATTGACGGTAACACCGTTGACATTTCAGCCATTTTTA
>NC_085858.1:48168303-48170803 GCF_034702125.1 Engraulis encrasicolus | reverse complement strand
TCCAGACCTTTTAATAAGACGTATGCGCTTTTGTGTGCGTGTGTGTGCAAGTGTGTGTGTGCATGTGTGCGTGTGTGTGTGTGGGTGCGCGCGCGTGTGTGAGAGAGATCTGTGGTTTTGTTTTAAAGCATTAGTGAAAAATGGGTAAATGACTGATTAGAGTTGATCAAATTGCACCTCACACTATACTTGTATAAGGAGGGCATGTGCATTGTTGGTGCATGTGATCATGTGACTGAATTACTTATTATAAGCCACACTACCAGCAGGTGAGATCCTCTTTTTCATGTCTCTGCGCTTTTACTTAAAACGAATCTCGTTCTTTCTTTTTTACTTCACTCCCTAATTCTCACTCTTGCTTCCCCTTCCACACACTTCCTGCTTTGTTTTCTCTCTACATTCTCTGACACAACAAGCACACAATTTTACCCTCACAGCTATTAGCTGTTATGTGTCATTACCACACAAACACGTTATTATGATGCGTGCGTGCGCGCGCGTGTGTTTGTGTTTGCTGCATATGTATATTCAAACCTATTGCATATAGTCTTGTTTGCCCGTGGGGTCCTTGAGTTGTAATGAGTAATCCACTGGGAACGCCATAAGAAGGCGACAGCAAGGAGGTTCAAAACAGCCTTTGAAGTGACACTCAGGCACATGAGACGAGAGCAACACGCATACACGTACACACACACACACACACACACACACACACACACACACACACACACACACACACACACACACACACACACACACACACACACACGTGCGCGTGCGCGTGCACACACACACACACACACACACACACACACACACACACACACACACACACACACACACACACACACACACACACACACACACACACACACACACACACACACACACACACACACACACACTGCCCAGTGTCTTCCCCTTTCTGTCTGCTTCTATGTGTATGTGCCTTGAAGGCTCTGAAGAAGTCTGCAGGAATGTTCTCTCTCTCTCTCTTTCTCTCTATCTCTCCCGCCTCTCTCTCTCTCTCTTTCTCTCTCTCTCTCTCTCTCTCTCTCTCTCTCTCTCTCTCTCTCTCAATCTCTCCCCTCACTCCCCTTCCTCCCTTTTCCTCTTTTCCTCTTTGCTATGCCCTTGTTGTCCATCTGTCACACCTTGCCTGTGACATTGGGCACGTCCAGGCACAGTACACTGCCCTACAATTTCAGAACGCAGTATCTTGAAATTGAGTCGAAATTGGCTTTAAAATACCTTCTTTGTCTTGTGTCTAAAAATGTTGGTCCAACTTTGTCCCGTTTAAAAAAAAACCTATTATACTTTTTTTTTTGTTTTAAGAGATTACATCGTACAAACCAAAAACGCAGTATATCACGTGAGATACTGCAGTTCTCCATTGAAACCGTGGTTTGGGTGTAGATAGTAATACCACAACAGAACGCAGTATATTGATTTAACAGCTAAAAAGTCATGAGAATTTTTAGGTTTCAATAAAGTAATCAAGCATTCGAAAAGTAAGAAGAAATACATTGCATTAAATTAGTCGACTATGACAATTCTTCTCGACGAATTTCTATAGTCCATTAGTCACGATTAGTCGATTAATCGTCCCAGCCCTAGCTGCGTGTTGAGATAGCCTGCTGCTGCCCCGGGGTGGGTATTGAGCATGCCATTCAAGAGATAGCTATCTGACTACTCAGCTACTCAGCTGCCGTTGTGTGATGCAGCTTATTGATGATATATCCCTCCACCATTGACTCATCCCTTCACAATAGCAGAAAATAAACGTTTTCATTTCGGTCCTCCGACATTCGCAAAAGCGAAAAGAGTCATTTTGAACAATAACAGAAAATAATAATGACTACAAGAAAAAGAGGAAATAAGTTCTTGCTTTTGGCCCATTACTCTATGTTACTGTTTTCTATTCCACCGGGCTGTGTATGTTCCACACGGGAACAGGATGAGCTGATAGAGACAGTACATCTGAGCGCCCAAATTCAGTGTGACTATCTATCACTTATGCTGGACCGAGACACTGTGGACCTGTGTCCTCTTCTTTTGTCTTCTTGCTATTCTCTCTTGTTTCTGCCTCTCCTCTCTACTTCTCCTTTTCAATCCATCTTTAACCTTGATGTTTTTATTCCCATTTGTTAAGCACTTTGAGTTGCATGCCTTGTATGATACAGTGCTATACAACTACAAGTATTATTTATTATTATTATTATTATTCAATAATACCAGTGATGTGCTGTATGTCCAAATGTAGGAGGAAGCACTCATAAGTATATGCCCCCCCCCATAGATCTCTTCACCCCCCCCTTTAAAAAGCCCGCCCTATGTCCTCCTTTTCCCACCACCATATGCGCACACCCCACCCCCAAACACACTAGCACACAACTGCACCCCCCCCCCCGACACCCCCACCCCAACAGTCATACACACTCACACACACCAACACACACACTCACACACACCATCCACCTCCCACACCTCCATTCCTCTG
>NC_085858.1:48148303-48153303 GCF_034702125.1 Engraulis encrasicolus | reverse complement strand
CTCCCTCTCTCCCTCTCTTCATGCCTGCCCTGGGCCTCCCTATCCACCAAGGTGCTGCATAATTGATGGAGGCAGGCTGGGTTGATTAAAACAACACATCAGTCCAACCTCATTTAGTGCAGCCATGACTCAATGGCAGAAGCCAGCAGTGTCCTGCTAATGACCGATTGCTTCTGACTGCACGGGCCTGCGCATAGGGTGGCGTGGTGTGGCGTGGTGTGGCTCTTCTCTTGCTAACTTGGCCACGTAGCTTTACACACACACACACATGCACGCACACACGCACACATGCTCATGGACACGTTCGCACACACTTGTGCACACACCGGCACATTCCAGAACACACACATATGCACATGCACATGCACACATGTGCACACACACACACGTAATGCCCCCACGTTCGCACACACTTGTGCACATACCGGCACATTCCGGAACACACACACACACACACACGCACATGCACACACATACACACACACACACACACACACACACACACACACACACACACACACACACACACACACACACACACCGGGCCTATATAGTACGTCCCAAACACACTCACAAACACATGTGGGAAAACAAGAGTCATAAACAGCCACACGAACACGGCAGAAGTTGGCAGGCAGTAAAGCCAACACAGAAACAACACCATCAACAACAGCAACATCAACACACCCGTGGTGTTAAACCATGGCAAAGACTTCATAGGCATCACAGGCACAGACAAGCTGAGACGAGGCGAGGCGAAGCGAGGCAATGCGAGAGATGCATGGCTTGCATTGCTGTTTCCATGTAATTGCACATACATACATACATACATACATACAGCCGCTATGCATGTAGCATGTGAAGAGGAGGAGGAGCAGCCATATGTGCTGCATTACCATAATGGCATTATATCATTGGCCATCACCGTCCCAGTAGATTTACTCAGCTTGTAGATATGCATTGACACAAACAGGCATCAACACAAATCTAATTTGTTTTTGCGCAGATCATTTAAGTGAAAAACATTGTCGTTCATATTTGTGTTTGTGTGTGTGTACAGTGTGTGAATTTGTGTTTTTGTGTGTGTGCGCGTGTGCGTGTGTATGCGTATGTGTATGTGTATGTGCATTTTTTGTGCATCTTTTTGTGTGTGTGCATGTGCGTGTGCATTGTGTGTGAGTTCCCACGCGTGTGCGCGCGCGTGTGTGTGTGTGTGTGTGTGTGTTCACGCATGTGAGAGTGTGTGCTTTTCACACCGCTAGCCACACTTCTCTCCTTCAGCAGTGACACTGCCAGACTTTGCCACCTCTTGCCCAACGGTGCCACATTCGAGCTGCCAAACTCGTTTACAGCATCAGGAACAATCAATTGGACCACCCTCCCACCACCACCCCACCCCACAGCCCCACCCCCGCGGGACCTCCGCCAACTCAAGTGGAATGTGCCGGAATGAAAAGGGACGGCTGAAGGGAGCGCTTCAAATGTCGGGTTGTGGGGGTGGGGGGAGGGGGCCAGTGGCGGAAGAATCACACACAGGGCCCCAAGGGCAAAACACTGATAGGGGCCCTCCATAGAGCCTGCCAAGGTCTTAATACCTCATAGGGCCTCCACTACCGATATGGAAGGGCCCTTTTGCCCTGTTTTTTGCCCCACCATTATAGCTCCGCCCCTGGGTGGGGGGTTAGGGTGAGGTGAGGTGGGGTGGGGTGTGGCATTGAGAGACGGAGGGGATGGGCTCCGGGGTGAGGTGGGGTGTGGTATTGGGAGACAGAGGGGATGGAGGATGGGGTTGGGAAGGGTCAATCCTCCATTTTCTGGGGGCCACAAGGTTGTTGGTTAATTACTCATGGCACTTGGTTCCCAGTTTCCCCTTTCGCTTGATTATGTCTGCTGCTGCTCCGCGCTCTTCAAACGGCCGTCGAGCAAGGCCATCCACCCCCCTCATCCCATCTCTACCCCCCCCCCCCCCCCTTTTCCCAACGCACACCCCTCACTTCACCCACCCCATCCCCAGTCCACTGCCACTGAACACCAACACCATACCACAAGGCACCAGCCACCCCCCCATCCACCACCCACCCACACCACAGTCCACTGCCACTAAACACCAATACCGCACCACACCGCACCAACCACCCCCACCTCCAGAGTCCACTGTCACTGAACACCAACTCCACACCGCACCAACCACCCCCACCTCCAGAGTCCACTGTCACTGAACACCAACTCCACACCGCACCGCACCGCACCAACCACCCCCATGCCCAGTCCACTGCCACTGAACACCAACACCGCACCGCACCAACCACCCCACTATTTACACCACATCACCACCCCCACCCCCATGCCCAGTCCACTGCCACTGAACACCAACACCAACACCACACAGCACCAACCACCCCCACTCTCTCCCACCAGAGGGACCCAGGCTGGGGGCCTGTTGCACATTGCTATGGGGTCCATGCAAGCAATGCGGTAGGCCCACATTTAAGAAAACGTTATGCCCACACAACATTATCAACATCATTCAACAGTATCCCCACTTTTTACATTATATGCAGTACATAATCCCCACTTTTTGCATGAAGATGGCTATTTGAAACAGTTGTGGGTATCTGTAATTTGGGTTATGATTATGAAGGGGGTCCTTGGTGAAATTTCTGTTCCATTGAACATCCCCAGAAAAGAAGTTTGAGAATCCCTGCTTTACCCAACCCATCCCAACCTCAGTCGCACTTGCACCCTAGCCCACCACCACCACCACCACCACCACCTACCATCTGTGGTGTCGATATCAGCAACAGCCATCCCACTTGTCCCTCATCCCTCATCCCTCATCCCTCCTTCCTCCCTCCTCCTCCTCCTCCTCCCTCCTCCGCCCATAGTAGGAAAGACTGCAGGCTGGGGTTGGAAGAAACAAATGGGGAATCTCCACTCCGCACTCCTGTGGGAAGGGAAGGCACCCGCCGCTTGTGTTTGTGTGTCTAGTGTTAAGTGTGTGGGGGCGAGCTTTAAATATGGCTAGCGAGCAGGGCCAGATTAACACACAGGCTAGATATGGCTACAGCCTAAGGGCCCCCATCTGCCAGGGGGCCCCAGTTGGCCAAAGATGCAATATTGAAATTTGCATCTGACGTGTTGAGTATAGTTGGTATACATGTAATCCTTAATTCCTACAGTAATTCGTAATTATGACACTGTCTATGTACATCTATTGCAAAATTTCCCTTCTAGGGGGCCCCACAGCAACCTATAGCCTAGGGGCCCCAGTCCATCTAAATCCAGCCCTGCCAGCGAGGCCCTATGTCTTGTGTGGTCACGGCCCCGGGAAGACAGTGTGTACTCCACACTGTGGTGGCGGGGCGCGCTTGACAGCATGGCCGGAAATACATGCAACAAAAAAATACATATAAATGAGACTGTGTGCGACTATGTTTAGTAGTGTGCTATTTGTCTGGTTCAGTGCAAGAGCACAGCTGCAAGGGAGCGTAGGGGTCAGTGCCGCAGTGCGGTGTAAAAAGAGTATATAGCCTGCCGTTTGTTTATCTGCCCAAATTATAGAGTCCGCTTTCGCACAGTGTCAGCAAGCTATGCAAGGGTGAGGGATAGTCCTCGTTGGCCTAAACCCCACCCCCCCCAGTCATAAGGACAAGTGCAGAGGTGTTGCCTTGGTGTGGTTCATAAAACAACACGAAAGTTCTCGCAATCTCAGGATTTAACCTTTTTAAGACATGCACCTTTTTGGCAATGCCCTTGTAGTCGTGAGTCGTAAGACCCTGTGTAGGTGTCGCAGTGGTGCAGTGCTGTCATAGTCAAGTCCTCAACGGCTATCACAGCATACCACTGACAGAACGGTGCTCATTTTCAATGGAAAGACTATGCAAGACAACCTCAGAATATGCAAGCAGGACAGAGTAAGTTTGGTGTATGGGGTTATACTCAGGGCTGTAAATTCACTTTTTTGTCATCACCAGCCAAAATGGCTTATTGATGCGAATCTTACTAGCCAAACACACACTCACTAATGGGTCAAAGTGGCTAGTAAGTTGGTCTTTTCCACCAGTCAAACTGAAATTTCACCAGCATTTGGCCAGTTGGCTGGTGTTAATTTAGAGCCCTGGTTATACTGTAGAAGTTTGCGGATGAGTAGAGTGAGATTTATCATGCAGGGAAGCTCTCTTGGAACAGTCCTCACAATATTCGTGAATTGTTAGAGTGAAGACCCTGCTCTTGTAGTAGATGGTAACTTATCTCGCCATTGAGGCACAATGACAGAAAACCGTTTGGACTGGAATCGCCTTGTGTGAGTAGAAGTAGTCAAGGCTAATTGGTTACGATACTGGAGGAACACAACGCAACGCCCTGCACGCAAGACCGATAGATCAGTCACTCTCTGACCTCACCCTTGTTAGGAATACGGTTAGTGGTACGTTTTTTCGTGTAGGTTCTGGACCCAGGACTGACACCTCTGCTGCTAGGGAGTGATGGGAGCAACTGACCATCGTCACCTCCAGTTAGCACTGACACCCTCAGTGAGCCGTGGGCTTTGTTCGCGTGTCATGCCCAGAGTTTGTGTCTGAATGGTGAGCACAAGCGATCTGTTGGGGTCGACGGCCTGGGTGTGATCGGACAAAAAGAGGGGTTCAGCCGGGGTCAAGTAGGACTGATCCGAGGGCGGTCGTCTGGTATGAAAGCGTTATTGTGGAGCGTGAGATCCTAATAGTGTCGTCGATTCCTCAGCGATTACTCACTCGCTCACTCTCACGTAACTGAAAAGCAGGCTGTCCGTTATAGAGGACAGCTTCACACACGGTGAATAAGTTAGAGAATTGTTCATCGGAAATGTTTTCCAATTCTGTGCAGTCATACACACACACACACACACACACACACACACACACACACACACACACACACACACACACACACACACACACACACACACACACACACACACACACACACACACACACACACACACACCAACCCAACACACACAC
>NC_085858.1:48135803-48145803 GCF_034702125.1 Engraulis encrasicolus | reverse complement strand
ATCTCTTCTTTCACCCTCTTCTCCATTCACACCCTACTAAGTGGAAAAGAGCTGGCTGACTCGGCCAAACACAGATGGGGGGGAAGCTCTGCCTTGCCCTCTGCCCTGCAGTACACTACACACTACACACTACACACTACACACTCTACACACACTACACACGCTACACGCTACACGCTACACACTACACACTGCACACTGCACACTACACACGCTACACGCTACACGCTACACGCTACATGCTACATACTACACACTGCACACTGCACACTACACACACTACACACGCTACACGCTACACGCTACACGCTACACGCTACACACTGCACACTACACACTACACACCCTACACGCTACACACTGCACACTACACACTACACACTACACACTACACACTACACACTACACACTACACACTACACACTGCACACTACACACTACACACTACACACACTACACACTACACACTACACACTACACACTGCACACTGCACACTACACACTACACACTACACACTACACACTAACTACACACTACAGACTACACACTGCACACTGCACACTACACACTGCACGCTACACGCTACACACTACACGCTACACGCTACACACTACACGCTACACGCTGCACGCTGCACACTACACACTACACACTACACACACTACACACTACACACACTACACACTACACACTGCACACTACACACTACACACTACACACACTACACACTACACACTACACACTACACACACTACACACTACACTACACATTACACTACATGCTACACGCTACACGCTACACGCCACACACTGCACGCTACACACTGCACGCTACACACTGCACACTACACACTGCACACTACACACTACACACTACACACTACACACTACACACACTACACACCCTACACGCTACACACTGCACACTACACACTACACACTACACACTACCAGGCCAGCCCAGGCCAAATGCTGAATCTGGGTCAGGCTCGCCCCCATGAAGGTCTGAGGAGAGAGAGAGAGAGAGAGAGAGAGAGAGAGAGAGAGAGAGACAGAGGGATGGTGGGAGAGAGAGGGGACAGAGAGAGAGAGAGAGAGAGAGAGAGAGAGAGAGAGAGAGAGGGAAAAGAGCGTGAATCATGATAGGGAGGATGAATGACTATGGGGGTTGCTGGGAGGGAAGGGAGAAAAGAGGTGGAAAAAAAGAGAAGAGTGGAGGAGAAAGGAAGGAAGATGAGAGGAGAGGAGAAGAAGGGAGGAGAGGATGGAAGAAGAGGAGGAGAGGAAGGGAGGAGAAGTGGAGAGGAGGAAGAGAGGTTTGAAGAAGAGGGGATAAAAGAGGAGGAGAGGAAGAGAGGATGGGAGAAGAGGGGATAGAAGAGGGGTTAGGATAGGAAGGGAGGAGGGGGGGAGAGGATGGGAGACGTGGACAGTGCTGAGAGGATAGAAGAGGAGGAAAGGAAGGGAGGAGAGGGGAAGAGGAGGAAGAGATGATTGAAGAAGAGGGGATAGAAGAGGAGGAGAGGAAGGGAGGAGAAGAGATGACCGGGAGCATAGAGGGCATGAAGTCCCTTTGTCAAGGCTCTGCTGAGCACAGCTCTTTTCATTTTGCTCTCTGTGTGTGTGTCTGTGTGTCTGTGTGTGTGTGTGTGTGTGTGTGTGTGTGTGTGTGTGTGTGTGTGTGTGTGTGTGTGTGTGTGTGTGTGTGTGTGTGTGTGTGTGTGTGTGTGTGAGCATGAGCGTGGGTGTTGGCCAAGAAAGCCGGAAGGGCCACTTGTGTGTGTGTGTGTGTGTGTGTGTGTGTGTGTGTGTGTGTGTGTGTGTGTGTGTGTGTGTGTGTGTGTGTGTGTGTGTGTCTGTGTGTGTGTGTGTGTGTGTGTTTGTGTGTTTGTGTGTGTGTGTGTGTGTGTGTGCGTGTGCGTGTGTGTGCGTGTTGGCCAAGAAAGCCGGGAGGGCCACTTCTTGTGGGTGGCTGTCTTTCACACTAGAGATTAGATTGTTGTGCGTGTGGCCGTGTGTCATTCCTTTTTTCAGTATGTGTGCATGTAATTATGTGTGTGTGTGTGTGTGTGTGTGCGCGCGTGTGTTTTTGAGTACTGAGTCATTAGGCCTTAATTAAATTTTCTTCAGTTTATTGTTTGTCAAAATGTTTGCATATTGCACAAGCGAAATGTGTTTAGATGCATTCACGACTCTCTCACAGCTGATGAAAAGGGTTTTAATCGCAGAGCAAGACTGTCAGTTAATGTTTTGTAAATGTGATGTGTGTGTGTGTGTGTGTGTGTGTGTGTGTGTGTGTGTGCGTGCGTGCGTGTGTGTGTGTGTGTGCTTGTGTGTGCGCGTGTGTGTGCGCGTCTGTGTGCGCGAGTGTGTGCGCGCGTATGTGTGCGCCTGTGTGTGCGTGTGTGCGTGCGTGCTTTTGTCTGTTCATTTCTGTGTGTCAGCACGTGTGTTTGTGTGTCTGTCTGGGCGTGCAAGTCCACGTGTGTGTTTATGCGAGCACCAGTGTTTGTTTGTGTGTGTGTGTGTGTGTGTGTGTGTGTGTGTGTGTGTGTGTGTGTGTGTGTGTGTGTGTGTGTGTGTGTGTGTGTGTGTGTGTGTGTGTGTGTGTGTGTGTGTGTGTGTGTGTGTGTGTGCTTGGCCGTGTGTGCACGCAGGGTGTGATAATCCTTTGTCAGCCGAATAGCCGAGGCTGCAGGGCGCTCCGCTCCGGTCAGACAGAGAGGGAGGAAAACAGACCTTTTGAAAATGGTCCCGATAGGCCGACACGCTCCCTTTCGCCTGTCCATCATCCAACACCTACTCGGCCACCAAGCAACTCCCCCACCCCCCCCCCTTATCACCCCCCCCCCCCCCCCCCCCATCCCAATCCCTCTGTCCAGACAGCCCCCCCCTCCCTCCCTGACATTCAGCATCTTTAGCTGCCAGATTGGGACAAAGGGGGTTGGGGGTGCGGGACGAGGGGTGGCACGGGGGCATGAGGTGAGGGGTGGCGCGGGGGTGGGGTGGCACCGGTGTCGCGGGCGGGGGTGGGATGCAGGGTGGCAGAGATGGGCATCGCCACACTTGACACCCTGATCTGGGAGGTGTCAGACCGTGGCGTGGGCGGGAAGGGTGGTGCGCGGGGTTTGCAGTGGCGGTGGCGGTGGCAGGGTGAGAGGCAGGGAAGCTAAAAGGGTGGGTGGAGAGACTGGTGTCCAAAAAAGTTGTTGTCTCAACGTGGCCACAAGCTGACGCATGGAACAGGAGTGGAGGATGAGGAGAGTAGGGATGGAGGAGAGGAGAAGGGGTGGAGCATGGGGTGGAGGAGTGGAGGATGAGTAGAGCAGGGGGTGGAGGAGTGGAGGATGAGGAGAGCAGGGGGTGGAGGAGTGGAGGATGAGGAGAGCAGGGGTGGAGGAGAGGAGGATGAGGAGAGCAGGGGGTGGAGGAGTGGAGGATGAGTAGAGCATGGGGTGGAGGAGTGGAGGATGAGTAGAGCAGGGGGTGGAGGAGTAGAGGATGAGCAGAGCAGGGGGTGGAGGAGTGGAGGATGAGCAGAGCAGGGGGTGGAGGAGTGGAGGATGAGGAGAGCAGGGATGGAGGAGAGGAGAAGGGGTGGAGCATGGGGTGGAGGATGAGTAGAGCAGGGGGTGGAGGAGTAGAGGATGAGCAGAGCAGGGGGTGGAGGAGTGGAGGATGAGGAGAGCAGGGGGTGGAGGAGTGGAGGATGAGGAGAGCAGGGGTGGAGGAGAGGAGAAGGGGTGGAGCATGGGGTGGAGGAGTGGAGGATGAGTAGAGCGGGAGAGGAGGAGTGGAGGATGAGTGGAAGAGGAGTGGAGGATGAGTAGAGCAGGGGGTGGAGGAGTGGAGGATGAGGAGAGCAGGGGGTGGAGGAGAGGAGAAGGGGTGGAGCAGTAGGGGTGGAGGACAGAAGGGAAGATGGAAGACGGTTGTCTAGGCGTCGCCACACTTGAGCCCCTGATCCGCAAGGTGTCAGCCTTTGTGACGCGTGGGTCTTGGGTGTGTGTGTGTGTGTGTGTGTGTGTGTGTGTGTGTGTGTGTGTGTGTGTGTGTGTGTGTGTGTGTGTGTGTTAGCCTTTGTGACGCGTGGGTAGAAGTTAGTGGAGGGAAGGGAATGGAGGATTAAGTAAAGGGGTGGGGTAAAGAAGGGATGAGGAAATGAAGGGATGCGAAAGGAGGGGTGGGGAGGCAGAGAGGAGATGAGTCTGTCTGCAAAAGTAGTCTTGGCGTCGCCACGCTTCAGCCCCCTGAGACGCAAGGTGTCGGCCCGTGGCCCCGGTCCACTGGCCTGGAGGCGAAGGAGTGGAGGGGATGGAGTCGGGGTGGAGGGCCGACGGGGTGCGGACGGGATGCAAAGGGGTGTGGAGGGCCGATGGGGTGCGGAGGGGATGCAAAGGGGTGTGGAGGGGATGCAAAGGGGTGCGGAGGGGATGCAAAGGGGTGCGGAGGGGATGCAAAGGGGTGCGGAGGGGATGCAAAGGGGTGGAGGGCCGATGGGGTGCGGAGGGGATGCAAAGGGGTGCGGAGGGGATGCAAAGGGGTGCGGAGGGGATGCGAAGGGGTGCGGAGGGGATGTGCGGACGGGATGCAAAGGGGTGTGGAGGGCCGATGGGGTGCGGAGGGGATGCAAAGGGGTGCGGAGGGGATGCAAAGGGGTGTGGAGGGGATGGAGTCGGGGTGGAGGGCCGATGGGGTGCGGAGGGGATGCAAAGGGGTGCGGAGGGGATGCAAAGGGGTGCGGAGGGGATGCAAAGGGGTGCGGAGGGGATGCAAAGGGGTGCGGAGGGGATGGAGTCGGGGTGGAGGGCCGATGGGGTGCGGAGGGGATGCAAAGGGAGGGGGTGGGGGCAAATGAGCCGATCTGAGAAAGTAGTTTTGCCTTCGCCACACTTGAGCCCCTGAACTGCAAGGTGTGGCAGGAGACGGAGAAAGAGGAGGAGGAAGGGTGAGAATTGAGGATGAGTAAAAGGGGTGGAGGACTGAAAGGGGAAAAGAAGGGATGCTAAAAGAGGGGTGGAGGGGTAGAGGCGCAGAGACGGTCTGGAAAAGGAGTCTCGCCAGCGCCACACTTGAGCCCCTGATCTGTGAGGTGTCGACCCGTGTCCCCTGGGCAAGAGGAGGAGAAGGAGGGGAGGGGGAGGAGGGGAAAAGGAGAGAAGGGGAATGGTGAATGATTGAAGAGGGATGGAGAGGAGAGTTGTTGGTGGAAGAAAAGAGGAGGACAGTAGTCCTGGTGTCGCCACACTGAGCCCCTGAACTGCAAGGTGTCGGTCCGTGTCCGCGGGGAGGAGACGGAGGAGGAAGAGGAGGAGGAGGAGGAGAGAAGGGTGAGAATTGAGGACGAGTAATGGGGTGGAGGACAGAAGAGGAGAGAAATTGAGGGGTGGAGAAGGGAGGAAAGAGAGGAAAGAGACGCGAAAGGATGGGAGGGGATGGCTGTGAAAAAGTTGATGTCGCCACACTTGAGCTTCTGAACTGTGAGGTGTTGGCACTGGGAAAGCGAGGTCACATGTGCAGGGAGAGGGAAAATGGAGAGAATGGAGTATGCATGAGTAGGGAAAAAGGGTAAGGGGGAAAGGAGGAATGAGAGGAGAGGAATGGATGCAGAAGGGGAGGGGTGGAGAGAGCTAGACGGAGTCTGAAGAAGTCGTCTTGGTAAGGCCACACTTGAGCCCCTGAACTGCAAGGTGTCGGCCCGTGTCCACTAGGAAGGTGAGGCATGAACAGGGCAGTAGGAGGAGGAGGAGGGCATGGAACGAAGGATTAAGTAAAAGCGGCGGAGGACTGAAAGGGGGGAAAGAAGGGATGCTAAAAGAGGGGTGGAGGCGAGGAGACGGTCTGGAAAGAAAAAGGAGTCTTGCCAGCGCCACACTTGAGGCCCTGATCGGCGAGGTGTCGACCCGTGTCCACTGGGCAAGACGAGTTAGAGGAGGGGAGTGGAGAGGAGTGGAGAGGAGAGGAGAGGAGAGGAGAGGAGGCAGGAGATGGAATGGAATGAGAGTAGGAGGCAGGAGATAGGAGGAGAGGAGGCAGGGGATGGGAGGAGAAGAGGCAGGGTATGGGAGGACAGGAGAGGAGAGCAGAGGAGACGAGACGAGACGAGACGAGACGGGAGGGGGGGTAGGGGAGGAGAGGAGAGGAGAGGAGGGGAGGGGAGAGGAGAGGAGAGGAGAGGAGAGCAGAGCAGAGCAGAGCAGAGGAGAGCAGAGGAGAGGAGAGGAGAGGTGTCAGTGGAAGAAAGGAGGTAGTCTGGACCAGTGGAGCCAGCTCCAGACGCTCCCCACAGCAATATGGCAGCAGGGGTCGGGCCAGTGCGTGAGGCCCCAGATCAGCCAACACCATGGGCACTGTGCATGCTGTTTGTTTGCTCTGATAACCTAAAAGTGACACAATTATGCCGTGAACTTCTTTTTCTTCTAAATTGCTACACAGTCCTGCTTTCACCAGAACCTAGAAGCTGTGCATGGATCCTTGAACTCTAGGCCCTGAGGGTTGTGTGTGTGTTTGTGCGTGCGTGCGTGCGTGCGTGCGTGCGTGCGTGCGTGCGTGCGTGCGTGCGTGGTGCTTGTGTGTGGATGCATGAGGCACCAGATCAGCCAACACCATGTGGGAATTACATACTGTATGTTTGCTTCGATAATAAAGTGGTGCAAGTGTGCAGTAATTTGTTTTTCTTTTGAACTGCTACACAATCCTGCTTTTACCATCACCTAGAAGCTGTGCCCGGCAGAGGCTGAGAGCATGAGAGAGAGAGAGAGTGTGTGTTGGTGCATGTTGTTATGTTGAGACATGAAATACAGTACCAGCACAACATTGTGTGTGTGTGCGCGTGTGTGTGTGTGTGTGTGTGTGTGTGTGTGTGTGTGTGTGTGTGTGTGTGTGTGTGTGTGTGTGTGTGTGTGTGTGTGTGTGTGTGTGTGTGTCTGTGTGTGTGTGTGTGTGTGTGTGTGTATGTGCGCGTGTGCGTGTGCGTGTGTGTGTGTGTGTGTGCATGCATGTGTGTGTGTGTGTGTGTGCGTGCGTGTGTGTGTGTGTGTGTGTGTGTGTGTGCGTGCGTGCGTGCGTGTGTATTTGCGTGTACGTTTGTTACCGAGTATGAAGAGAATGGCTCCCGGCACGACACACTCTCTGCTGTTGGTATTTGTTGTTGGCTCCTTGCGGCGTGGCACGGCGCTCCTCTCTCCTCTCATCTTGGGTTGTTACTGTCAACTGCAGAGAGCTGAGTCAGCAGGAGAGTAAAGGTGAGATCTGACAGGCCAAAACGCACACTGATGAATCATCATCTATATTATGCAGAAAACAACATCAGACCGACCCAGGCAGATGAAATGATCTGTGGGACTGTTGAAATGATGAGAGGAACAACAAGGGATGAGGGGAGGGGAGGGAAGAAAGAAAGGGAAGAAGGAGGAATGGATGAACAAAGTGAGAAACAAATAGAAAGACAGAAAGGAAGAAAAATGAAAAGCAAAAGAAGTGCATGAATGAAAAATGAAGCAAAAAAAAACGTTTCTTCTTCCAGGGTGTTAATGTGTCGGCCGGTTAAAGACAGTTTGTCTGTGTCAGACTGTCTCCAGTAACTGTTGCGTGACCAAATCAAAAGAGTTGGACTTTAGACTGTGATTAACCCTTTAGTGTATGTCACGGCTCATGACTGTGACTTGGGAGTGTTTCCAGTGGTTTTAGGGAAGTTTATCATCATAGTGACTCATACGTGTAGGCAGTCAGAGTGCACAGGCCTGCGTTTCAGAGCAGAAGTTTTGCAAAGTGTTGGAGCAACCAGCATGTTTTTTTTAAATAGATTTCTGCACAGGCAATTATTTATTTTATTTATTTGTATTTCTCTTGTGTTTCACCAGGGTAGTCACATTTGAGACTGTTGCTTCGTCAACACTTACGAATCACTGGGTACCCCTGAAAAACTGTATAAACCCTTTATAAACAATGAACTAATTATCAACAAAACATTTACAAATGTTTGTAGATGAGTAAGAAACATGATGTTAACACAGTCACACTAGTCCTGGAAGTTTGTCCTCCAAAGACCAGAAGGCATAAAACCCCTGGATATAGAAGCATTCCACAGGCACACCGACACACCGACAACTCATCCATTCCACTCCACTGTGTGGTTATAGTTTGTTTTTTACTCATTTATCAGCATTTGAGAATATTTTTTATATGATCAGTCCATTAATAAATGTTAATAAAGTGTTTATTAAGCTTTTTTAGGGGTAGTTGTTTTAAAGTGTTACCGCTGCCTCTCATTCACATGCGTCCAGGAAGAGTTTCTGTGTAGTGTCACGCAGAATTGACAAGTGCACAAAACTGAATATATTTTTTTCAAGTTAATGTATTACGGTAGTTCACATTCGTGCTGTTTACATTGTTCTCCTATTTCATTTGTTTGTTTCACTACCAAGACACTAAGGCAGATTCATTCTATTTCCACATCCTTGGCTGGAAACATGCTTATGATTGCAGTTCTGACTTGAACATGAAGTGATGAACAAAAGGGACAGATCAGCAGAGGACTGGATTAAAGAAAACAGAGAGAGCGGACAGAGTGAGAGTGTTTGTGTGTGTGTGTGTGTGTGCGCGTGTGTGTGTGTGTGTGTGTGTGTGTGTGTGTGTGTGTGTGTGTGTGTGTCTGTGTGTGTGTGTATGTGTGTATGTGTGTCTGTGTCTGTGTGTGTGTGTGTGTGTGTGTGTGTGTGTGTGTGTGTGTGTGTGTGTGTGTGTGTGTGTGTGTGTGTGTGTGTGTGTGTGTGCGCGTGTGTGCGTGCGCGTGTGTGCGTGCGCGCGTGTGTGTGTGTGTGTGTGTGTGTGTGTGTGTGTGTGTGTGTGTGTGTGTGTGTGTGTGTGTGTGTGTGTGTGTGTGTGTGTGTGTGTGTGTGTGTGTGAGAGAGAGAGGTGTGTGTGTTGTGTTTGCCGGTTGTTGGGTGAGCCTTCAGTGTTTCTGACTCATAATCCATCCTGCATCCGGACCCTGTGACCGTGTGTGCGTGTGTGTGTGTGTATGGTGTTGGTGCATACACCACCCTGTCTCTCTTCCTTGTCTTCAATTTGTAGTGCTGTATGTGTGTCTGAGTGTGTGTATGCATTCGTTTCTGCTGTGTGTTTGTGCGTTTGTGTGCATATGTGTGTGTGTGTGTGCGTGCGTGTGTGCATGCGTGAGTGTGTCCGTCCTCGTGCATTTGCATCTGTGTGTGTGTGTGTGTGTGTCATGTCCGTCATTGTCGTCAGTGTCCACACTGGAGGATCAGGGGTCAGTGGTGTTGTCCCCTCCCCTCCACGCTCCACTTGACTGTTGGCTGGAGGAGGCTGCAGCCTGCCTGGCGTAGGGGCTGCGGGCTTGAGAGGGGTTGAGGTAGGGGTGGGGGTGTGGGGTGGAGGATTGCGAGGGGGGGGGGTCAGTGAGATCACACTTGTTTTTGTCCGTCGACCCTCTGAGTGGGAACAGCGACGGCAAGCCAAGTGGGCCAAGGGTCAGGCCGCTTGTTCCTCTTTTCTCTTCCTCATGGAGCCCCCCCCCGGCCTACTACGGTGTCTCCCTACCGCAGATTTGATGATGTTAGTCAAGGTGGTGTGGAGTTAAAAGTATATATTTTTTGGCTAAGCGACTTAAAGGGGTATGCCACTATTTTGGGGCTTAATACAGTTAAAATCGTTGGCTGGGGTTTATAAAGGTGGTAAAGTGTTTTATTTTTCATGTTAAGCGTTGTCTTGCTGTAAGACAAGTTAAAAGAGAGAATATGTCGCTAAGCTAGTGAAAGTCAATGTATCCGTGTAGCATTGTAGCATGCTACACGGATACATTGACTTTCACTAGCTTAGCGACATATTCCCTCTTTTAACTTGTCTTAAAGCAAGACAACGCTTAACATGAAAAATAAGACACTTTACCACCTTTATAAACCCCAGCCAACGATTTTAACTGTATTAAGCCCCAAAATAGTGGCATACCCCTTTAAGGATTTCATGTTGTGAATATCA
>NC_085858.1:48105803-48125803 GCF_034702125.1 Engraulis encrasicolus | reverse complement strand
AAGGAGCAAGCCATAGTCGTAGGATTAGATGCAAGGAGCAAGCCATAGTCGTAGGATTAGATGTTTTAACATATTCAGGAAAGCAAAATATTCTTCTGAAAGAGAGCTGTGATCAAAATATTCTGTAGGTTGCCCAGCCGTGGCTTAGTCGGCTGGGCACTGGACTGCTACGCGGGCGACCTGGGTTCAATTCCCGTCCCGGGTCGTTTCCCGATCCTTTCCCATCTCTGTGTCCCACTCATTTCCTGTCCCACTCTTCACTGTCCTGTCTTAATAAAGTTGAAAACGCCCCCCAAAAAAAATATATAAAACATTTTTTAAAAGCATTCTCATTTTCACCAACTCTGCTGTAACGACTTCCACAAAATTACACAGCCATTAATTACGGGACTCCTAATTGTTGCTTCAGTTGCACATCCTGTGAGTTACAGGTGCTGCTGATTAAAAACAAGAGCATGTGATGCCCTTTTCCAGGCACAACATCTGTCCCATCTCAGCCTGTGGGCGTCTGCGTAGAGATGGATGCGGCGTTTATACATTTACAAATATTTTTATTAACCAACATTTTTCTTCTCTACAGCTACCAAATGATCTGCATAAATATGCAGCCAAGAACTGTCGTAAATACGTTAAGCCTGTGCGCGGTAAGGGGAATGCCATTCAAGTCTCATGTCATGTTTTCCGCAGTTTACCGGAGTTTTTAGGAAAAAGCTCAGTTTGTGTGTAAACGAAAGACGCAAATGAAGGGTAATGTCTTCGTTTATCAAAATACCCTGGGATATATAAACGATCTCGGTGAAAAAAAAAATCCCTGCATGCATGAATGATCTGCTACCCGTTAAGTACCTACAAGGGTACTATACTATGCTTCTCTTGGGCCCTGGTAAGAAGGGCGTAGGAGATGGTGAGCAGAAGAAAGGGGCCCTTTTCTGGACAGGCAAACAGTGTGCATCTATCAGCCTTTGTTGTGTGTTGACTATCACCGAGAGGCTTGAAATGTGTTTTTTGTTTGTTCTTCTTCTCGTGCAAACTCGAAACAGCCAAGCGAGCTCTGTTGAAACCATGTGCACAGTGTAAATACTTCAGTGTCACGGATGGTTCGTAGTCAATCTAACACACCCACACACAGACAGATACACACACACACACACAGACACACACGCACGCACGCACACACACACACACACACACACACACACACAAGCACACACAAACACAAGCACAAACACACACAGAGACGGAGACAGATACACACACGCACACAAGCACACACAAACACAAACACACACAGAGACAGATACACACACACACACACACACACACACACACACACACACACACACACACACACACACACACACACACACACACACACACACACACACACACACACACACACACACACAAACACAAGCACAAACACACAGTCATCGCTTATGTAAGCTCTGCCCGAGTTGAGATCCATGAGCACACGCTCATTTCTCTGCAGAAGATTATGTGTGTGCACTTACATACCGTATATCAAATCAGCGTGAGTCACTGTGTTTGGGGGCACTGAATATTCAAGACAAACGAACTCCACGCGCACATACACACACACACACACACACACACACACACACACACACACACACACACACAAAGGCACACACACACAAAGGCACACACACACACACACACACACACACACACACACACACACACACAAAGGCACACACACACACACACACACACACACACACACACACACACACACACACACACACACACACACACACACACACACACACACTGACTGTTCCGCTTGCGCTACAATGCACGCCCGAGCGTGTCTCTGGCCACAGCTGGCGGTGGGGTCATTAGGTCACTAGAGCGTTGCCAGGCAGAGAGGGGTGCGTAGGGGGGTGTGACATTCACCAACCGCGTCACACACACACACACACACACACACACACACACACACACACACACACACACACACACACACACACGGGCAAGTGACATTAGACGACGCATTGTGCATGAATGCGAATCAAAAGACCGGCCGCCTTCGCATTCATCGCTCCGATAACCTTTGAAATGGATATTGAAATGGCCATGCTTGACAGGGACGACGCGGTAGATAACATGCGTGTTTCCCACTGATATTGCCACGTGCAGTGCCTCACATACAAAATGGCCACGCTGTAAAGGGGCCTACAAGTGACAACCACTTAGGAAATATACTAAACAGTGTAGTCATTGTAAGAGCTTTATTGGTTGATACTGATATATTTAGTGTTTAAGTCCCATACCGAAATGTGAACCACCTGGTATTCATGCTTCAAGAATAATGACTTTCTTATGGTTGGAATATGGGCACATCTAGCCAAACACTCCCTCTCTTTTTTCCTAATAGCGCTGACATAAAAAAAATGGGGCCACACCGTTACCTTATTTCATCTCCGAATTTTGGGCGTATGTATAATATTTGCCAAGGCTATGAATTTCCAGCGCTCATGCAGATTTGGCTTTGAATCAGCCTTTGTAACGTCTAACAGACACATACCTCACTAAAGCGCGGATGGAGAAAGTCTAGGCTAGCGAGCGAGCGAGTGAGCAGCCTTGGCTACGGGTTCAGAGAGTGATAAAGTGCTGAGAGTGGGATGTATGTGTACTTTGGACCGGCACAATGGAGATTACGTGTTATATAGCCGTGCCACCTATGCATTACTGTGCAACTGGGGCCTCTTGCTCTCTGAACCGGCCGAGCGCTGCACAAATCACCTCAGACATTGAGTGGTTGTAGTCAATGATTGCTAATGTCATTGATCTGAACTGATTCGTCTGAGAAATGTCACAACCTCTATTGAGGGATTTGACATGACATACAGGCAGCAACATCAACACTGACTGTTTTCATTGTGAATAACTTGAATGAGACAAAGTCCGGGGATTTCACATAACTTTTCACACATTTCATGTTGCACTGTGGTCGTAAAAGGCAATAAAACGTACACACAGTGACCTTCTCCCTTGGAACATGTGTGTTGGAGGAATAAGCAGTAAGAAGAACCAATTGGGTAATGTAGACCGCGGTTATCTGCAAGGGTGTGTGTGCACAGTGTCTATGTCTTCCTATTCATTGACCTTCGCCCTTTTCGAACACACACACACACACACACACACACACACACACACACACACACACACACACACACACACACACACACACACACACACACACACACACACACACACACACACACACACACACACACACACACACAGACACATTCTCACACAAACACACACACAAAGACATTTACAAGCACAAAAACAGCCACAAACCCTCACTGAGAGGCAGGGAGATAGAGAGTTGTGGTAGGTACACTATTCCCTCTCTAGCCAGCGTTCACCTCTGCCTCTCATTACCCTCCCTTACCCTCCCACTATAAAGCTGTGCTGCTAAGCCCCACACACTGGCATGGAGCTCTTTCTCACTCTCCCACCGCAGGTGCTGCCTGTCTCTCCATACGCCCTCCCGGGGCTATACTCTTCCCCTCCCTGCCCTGCCCTGGCATGGCTGGCTGCCTCTGTTTCAGAGATAATAATGAGGCAGCTTTCTTCTCCTCCTCTCCTCTCCTCTCCTCTCCTCTCCTCTCCCCTCCTCTCCTCTCCTCTCCTCTCCTCTCCTCTCCTCTCCTCTCCTCTCCTTTCCTCTCCTCCTCTCTCCTACCCTGGCCTCGCCACTCTAAAACTCCCAGCATCCCTCTGCTCTCCTCTCCTCTCCTCTCCTCTCCTCTCCTCTCCTCTCCTCTCCTCTCCTCTCCTTTCTTCTCCTCCTCTCCTCCTCTCTCCTACCCTCGCCTCGCCACTCTAAAACTCCCAGCATCCCTCTGCTCTGCTCTGCTCTGCTCTGCTCTGCTCTGCTCTCCTCTCCTCTCCTCTCCTCTCCTCTCCTCTCCTCTCCTCTCCTCTCCTCTCCTCTCCTCAGCTCGTGGGGTTCCTTAGCTCTCCTCATAGGGGCCAGTCAGGTGTGCCCTGCACATCTGCTACAAGAGGCTCACGGTAGCTAATCCGCTCCATATGCTAACGCAAGCCAACCAGCACTGGCCTTGGCACACAAAAAAGCGGTAGGCTACACTGCAGACCTTCTGGCCTGTTGCTTTTTTCAGTTTCCCCCTCTATATTTTATTGTTGTTGTTGTTGTTGTTGTTAGTATTATTGTTTTTGTTTTTGCCTCTTGGTTTTGCAGGAGACATGTTTCTGTCTGTGTGAAGGTTGAGCAATTGGCAGATGGCTCCCTGCAAACCTATACAGTACACTGGGCAGGTTGGGCTGCTTGCTTCTTGTTGCTGTTTTGTTTGTATTGTATTGTGTGTCTACGGTCTATCGACGCTATAACTAGCACTAACACACACACACACACACACACACACACACACACACACACACACACACACACACACACACACACACACACACACACACACACACACACACACACACACACACTTTATTGTTGAAATAAGGCATTTTTCAGTTTGAAATTCACTCTGCTGCATTCTATAAAGTAGTGCGAGGAGCAATCGTCTGTAATTGACTTCTCATTGTTGAAGGTGCGATGGACGAGTAAGAGTGTTGTACAGGGCTGGTAGCCTGGGCGAATAGCCGACTGTTGACTCCGTCAATCAGTCTGGCAAAAGCCATGAGGAATCCGTCTCCGTGAACGATGGGAGATGGTCTGATCTTACTCTATCATTTAAATTAATTGAAGTTCCAAACTCAAATTAAAACCCATATTGTGCTTTATTAGCATGCCTGTTACGTTATAGCGTCGCAAAAGCATACAAATAACAAAACGAAAGTGTGAATATAGTTACCTTAACCAATCAGTAACGGAGCTCGCGGGTGAGTTCTACGTCACCACTCTCAACTGTTTGCTGATTGGCGAAACACTGAGAGAACCGAGCTCGAGGCTTTTGCCAGACGATGTGCAGAGCCAAAATCTTTGGGTGGAGTACAGAGGATGGCGTCGCGAGGCTACAGGGCTGGGGTAGTTCTAGAAGATTGTTGTGATGATTATTTGCTGTATAATCAAACTGCATGGTATGTCAGGGTCACAGTTGGTATTTGTGTCTTTGTGCTTTCTTTATGTACACGCACACGCACAGGCACAGGCACACACACACCTCTATTTCCACCATTTAGCTTTTGCACAATGTCAGAAAGCATTACTGTATAGTCTTTAATAATAATAATGTCACAACACTTTTCCTGTTAAAGTAGACCTATGTAATAGAGTGTTTGGAAAGCTGGTTCTGTCGTCTTTTGTTTACCAAAGCCAGGAAACAGAGAGAGAGAGAGAGAGAGAGAGAGAGAGAGAGAGAGAGAGAGAGAGAGAGAGAGAGAGAGAGAGAGAGAGAGAGAGAGAGAGAGAGAGAGAGAGAGAGAGAGAGCAGCGAATGATGCACAGTGCAGTGCAGTGAGAGCGAGAGTGAGTGAGAGTGAGGGGCAAAGTTAGCGTATGTGACGCTAATGAGTGGCGAAGTGAGGTTTTAATCACCTCAGAAACGCGGCGGCCACAGAGGAGGCATTATGGTCCTGTAATGTCCTCTGATGGCTGTGATTCTCAATTAGGTGCTGCCTCCAAGACAATCAGAAAGGGGGGTGGTGGGGGATATGCTCCGCAAGGGTTTGTAGAGGTAGAGGGTTGATGGTGGTGTGTGTGTGTGTGTGTGTGTGTGTGTGTGTGTGTGTGTGTGTGTGTGTGTGTGTGTGTGTGTGTGTGTGTGTGTGTGTGTGTGTGTGTGTGTGTGTGTGTGTGTGCGTGCGCATTTGTGTGTGCATGCTTGTGTGGGTGTGGGTGTGTGTGCACATGTGTGTGTATGTGCGTGTGCGAGTGCGTGTGCGTGTGCATGCGTGCTGCGTGCCTGCCTATATGTGTGTGTATTATGGGGGTGGGGGTGGGGTGGGGTGTGCTGCTGCATGAATGGGGAAGTTAGTGAGGATATGAAGTGAGGGCTCTCTGGTGGGGGAAAATAGTTAAGGGGGAGATTTTATGTGCCAGGGCCTGGAGAGGGGGGAGGGGGAGGGTTGGTTTGGGGATTCAGCATGGAGATGGAGGGAAGTCGGTGGTGGTGGTGGTGGGTTTTTGGTAGAGGGTTCTGGTTTGGGGTGTAGAGGGACTGGGGGTACGAGGGAGTTGGGAGTGAGTGAGTTTTGGGGGTGTGGGGTTGGTAGTTGGGGGATGGGTGGTGGTGGCGGTGGTCATAAATAGTCTTCTTGCACTTTCAAGTTGCCAGCAGGTTCTCTCATGCATTTCCTCCAGCCCTCTCATAAAGCTCTTTGAATTTACACCACCTTCACTTCACCAGGCCCAGGCCCCAGCCTTAGCAGCTCCCAACCCCCCCATTCCCATTCTCCTTCACCACACACACACACACACACACACACACACACACACACACACACACACACACACACACACACACACACACACACACACACACACACACACACACACACACACACACACACACCATACCCCTTCAACACACACACGCACACGCACACACACACCATTCCCCTTCAACACACACACACACACGCACACACACACACTCACACTCACACACTCACACACACACCATTCCCCTTCACCACAAACACACACACACACACACCATTACCCTTCCCCATTCCACACACTCTCTCCCTCTCTACCCCCCTCCCTTCTCTTTCTCTCTCCCACTCCCATCTCCCGTACTTCCCCAAGCAGTTAGCTACATTACCATCTGCAAGAAGGGCCTAGCCAGCCAACCTGTCAACCTGCTCTGCTCTCCTTCACCCAAGGACACAGCCGCAGAGCAGACCCTGACTGACTGACTGACTGACTGACTGACTCTCCTTCATTCTCTCTTATTCATTCACCCACTCCACTCCACGACACTCAGTGAAAGGGAAGGCAGGGCAGCCACAGCCTCCATCCTTCACTGTAAACACAGCTCGGCGGCCATGACACTCTCTCACGTCACAGAGAATATTGACACCTTTGTGTCCCCGCGATGGGCAATCAGTGTTGTCGTGCAGGAGCCAGTTGCCTTTTGTCTCAGTAAAAGTGTGATTAAACGGAATGGGTGAGGAGGGTGGTGGTGGGGGGGGGGGGTTGTTTTGTGCCGTTGTCAAATGCTACACAGAGGACCATGAGGAACAACAGCATAGAAATGTCATGTCAGATAGTGCTGTGACCGTGACAGCTCTCATACAGTGACATGTGAGCTGGACTTGTGTTGTTGTTGTTGTTGTTCCTGTTTTAATGGGAAATGCCAACGGTTCATAGTTAGGAACATCTTCCATGGTCTTTGTTTGTCTTCTGGTAAATTCCACAAGCAATGCCATCAGGCTGTTGACAAGGAATGAGAAGATTGACAGAATGGATTACTTCAGTGATCTTCAAACTGTAGGCCGGGGCCCACTCGTGGGCCGCGAAGGTATTCCAAGCGGGCACTGAAGTCTTTTTTTCTAAAAAATCTAAATAATATTTGTTGCTGTTTTGACTATTTATTTGAGTGGTACTGTTTATCTGGTCAGAGATGGGCCTCCAACAATTGTGAGCTGTTCAAGTGAGCCCTAAGTTGGAATAGGTTTCCCACAAGCAATGCCATCAGGCTGTGGACAACAAAAGAGAAGATTGTCAGAGTGGACTACTTGACCCTTAGTTGTGAAGCCTTAGTGAGCTCGTCCCACCAGATACCTATAAACCTAAGGTGCTGGAGCATTGCTGGTTTTGTTTTTGTTTTGGTAGCACTTAATGTAATGCTTGTACTTTCACTGTAAATACCTAATACTAACCCTAACTGATAAAATAATGTTTCATATTGTAACGTCTAGTTTCCCTGTACCCTATTGATGTTACGGGCACAATACAATGAAGCCTCATGATGATGTGCTTTCTTATATGTTATGCCATTAGAAGTCGTTAGACAGCGGCGGGCTCTCAGAGTTTCGAGAGAGGTAGATGTACGTAGATAACACAGTCCCCTTTGATGTCGTCACATTTCGCGTCCCAAGCCTGAGTGAGCAGGTGTTCTGTTGACATCTGTCACTCGTTTCCTCCTCGGCGGCCTACGGCAACAGAGCTCATTGACAACAACATGGGTCATTCACTGCCATAAAGAGCTTAGACTCTCTTATCCTTCTGACTGTGGCAGCCCCAAAGAAGGACAATATGGTGTCATGGCTCGCCTTAACAGCACCGACATTTTTTACATCCTCTGCCTCAGGCCTCAATTGTCCTTGCCTCGGTGCAAACCACATTTTTGTGTAAATCGCATGTTTTATTATGTACCCCCCCGTCAAGCTTTAAGCTCTGAAAGCACTGCTGTATACAGCTGTGTTCCCTCCTCACCTCTCCCTTGAAGAGTGGCCATTTTTAATTTGCATCACACAGTGGATGGAAATGTGCCCTGACTTCACTTGTAGCATTTCTTTGTTTTGCTGCCTCGTCATAAATATGCGTAAAACATACAAATGAGCATGAGTGGCGGTGAGCCAGAGAGACATGTTGATTTGATTTGAATGTGACCTGGCTTTGGCCTAGTTCAGGCCAATCTGGTGTTAATCCAGGCCACAAGCCGGGCAGAGTTGGAAGGGTCTGGCTCAATGCATGTGCTTAGTGTTATAGCCGTCCTAATACCAGCCTATCCCACCAGCAGGGATCTAATAAGGATGGTTGCTATTTCCATGGCAGACAGGAAATTGGTTTATTGTTGACGTTTTTAGAAACCAATATTCTTAACTTTGTATACGTATATGAGTTTCTGGTCGGTTGCACGAGCCATGTTCGACATTAACCGCTACTGCAACGGTTGAAACAAGAACATTGTATGAGGTAGCAGTGTAATAATGAAAGACAAAAGTACTGTATGAAATAGATGCAAATTTGCTAAATTAATGTTTATTGAAAGGGTTAAAATACATTACCTTCCCTTAGTGGAAGGACTATCCATGCAAATTCCAAGTGTTTTTTTCTGTAGTGCTTTCTATTCTGTCCACACCTGCTCCTTCTGTTCCTGTTCAGTGGCTGGTATCTGTATTCCTCCAGCGTAGGCTCTTTGACACGGGAATAACTTAAACAAAATACAGTGCCAAACTCTAATGCTTGCGCAATCACGTCTATTAATGGCGGCGTATAATTCATACCTTAATGGCCGTTCATTTGAGCGAGCAATCCCGCTCGCGTACAATATTTATAGTTCGGCACCAGTCTCGGTGGATGGCCAAGTGCATTAATGAATGTGTATTTATTGGATGAGCTGCCTTTTCGCACCACGGCTAATATTTTAAAATGGGGGGTAAAAATCAATACGCCCCATGCGCTGGAGCGCCAAGGACAAAAATGTGGGTTCCGAGGCTTGAAGATGAGCGGGAGGAAGGTTGGATGTATGTGCCTCGCCGCTGACGAATGGAGCCATCTCTCAGGCGGTGACAGTAACCTTGGTTCGGCTCGTTGACTGATGTATTGTCACACGGCTTCCGCAAAGCATGTAGGACGAGTAGCCATTTTACACATGGCGAAGTGCTACACGGGTCATATGGACAGATTGGATTGGTTGAGCTCGGGAGCTTATTCGGTGTGTCTTATGGCCCAGCCGCAGCTGTCAGTGTAAATGTGATTTTCAGGCCTGCTGATGAATGCATGATATTACGTCTTCAGGAAATGATGAGAGCATTACTGTTTCAGCACTGCCTACTATAAATGAGCTCATCTGACGTGGATTTTTTATGTTTTGGAGTGGGGATGGGGGGTATTGTTAGAATGGGATTTGTGAGTGTTACTTATTGTGTTGTGTGTAAATGTGCTTTGTGTATCGGTTTAAGTAGCCTCGCAAGCCAGACTATAACATGGAATGTATAGTCTGGGCTTGCACCATAGGTCTAAGCCCATCCCCATGACTCACAGATTTAAACAGAACATTGTAATTACTGGATAGAGTCAGGTCAGATTCATGGTAAAGCTATTGGTGTGAGTGTGAGGCTGACCAACCAGCCAGGCAAACACACACACACACACACACACACACACACACACACACACACACACACACACACACACACACACACACACACACACACACACACACACACACACACACACAATGAAAACATATTCAGCCAGAAGGGTTTGATCTAGCATACATATTGTGTCTTTGTAAACAGACCTTCATACACATTATTCATATGCCTAGGCTACATAGATTGTTTTAGCCTAATTATTTCAAATTGTCCAACTTGTGCAGTCGATCAGGCAGCACATCTGGGGACATAACCTTGTTTTAAAAAAAGCTTAATCAATCAAAAAAATTAAGCACAAACTTAAACACAATTTAAGTTTACTTATGCTACAGATAAGTGTCACATTTTTCAGGCATTGTAAAGAGGGTCTGTGCCGAAGAAGAGTGGCTTTGTTTGACCTTATCTGTATATTTGTTAGGTATTTTTCTCGAGGGGAATTTTACACCCCAGACTTTCTTTTTTTTATCATAGTGGAACAAAGCTAAATCAATTTGGTTGAAATGGTAGATGTGTGTCTCCTGTGACTATAATGACCTACTTAAACAAGGCACTTAGGAAAGAACCACGGCCAGAGCAACAATAGCTGACTTGTGTTCACACACTAATAAAGTTCAAAGTAGTCACTTAAACATTACGCTATGTTATCTATATGCGTAGTAGATGTGTCGTAAAGGCCTTATGGCTTTTCTAGTGTGAGTGAGACACCACATGGAGGAGGTCTCTCGTGCCCCACTCGTCGTAGCCAATGGCGAGAGAGAGAGCGGCCAGTGGGGGAAGTGCTGGCGGCGAGGGAGGAGCCTCATGCGCAGCTGCTGACACCCATCAAAAATTACAGAGCTAAAGAGACTAGAAACTAAACGGGGGTCCGAGGTTCCCCTCCAAGACAGGCAGCTTCGGCCGTCCCGCTCTGGCAAATTGGGAACTGTGGAATAACAGGATGCTGGCAAGATCACCGCGGATGATCGCATGTTTGAATAGGAGCGAACTGAAGTTTGTCGTCTCCTTCGGCCGTGGACTGTAAACAGAGGGATTATTTCGGAGATAAATATTGGCCGGTTTGTTTGGAGGCTTTGCAGCCAAACCTGCTCGGCTGACACATTTTCATGTTTCAAATGTGTGCGGTCGCTACATGCAAAACGGCAAAACGATACTGATTGCACGAATCCATGCAACGAACGAGATACCGACAGAGTTTCTCCAAAATCTAAACCGTGGATTTTATTAAGACCTCTTTCAACGAGGCGCCGTGTCTCAGCTTTTGGTACTTCTGTGGGCTTGCTTACATTGAGGCAAGCATTATCATCTAGCCTACTCCTTTCAAAAACGGCAGCGGGTGACAATGTTGCTTTGAAGGAATTCCACCGAATAGCAACAAATGTATTCGGAAACGAGTCATTTGCGGCTTCTCAGCTGACCTACTAGTTGTTCGAAGCCGAGTCTCTCCTCTGTATTCCCAGACGGACTGGCGAACTTCAGTGATAAGAGGGCTCTGAAAAGTGGACTACATTCTCGAGGGCACAATTTTAAAAGGCGAATGTTGCTCTATTTCGGCAACAAAATGCAAGTACATTAGCCGTTCGAAAGCTGTTTAGTGTCCTCATGTTTTCAAACTCACTGGTCGTCGCTTCAACAACGAAACATCCCGTGAAGGAGGCATTTTCTCTCACGCTGCATAATGTACGAGAGCTTGGACGTGATTGGGCTCACCCCTAGTACGAATCCGTTTCTAAGCATGGATTACTATCACCAAAACCGCGGATGCTTGATCCCCGAGAAAGGCCTCGTGCCTGGAGCGCCCCGTCCGTACACCTCTATCCGAAACCAACACTGGAGTGGCTCCAATCACTGTAGGTGGTCTTCCTATCTTCAACAACTTGCCTAAATTATCGCTTTCTCCCCTGAAGTGAGCCTGTTCTGGCTATGTTTACCTTAACACTTATGTAATGCATATTTATTGTGCGTAAACCTTAACCCCGGTACTCAGGTTGGGATTGGGGGATGGGGTAGTTCTAGAGCAGGCTGCCTGTGTTAGCTGCGTTGATGTCGAGGACGCGCCAACCCGATGTGAGTGTTCGCAGATCACGGTTTGGCCCAGCACATGTTCGTTGTCACTTCTAAACAGATTGTATACAGCCCACGTTTGTCATATTTCCTCTAAAGGCACGAGGCGTTGTGAAGGGTTGCCAGTGGCGAGGGGACAGTTAGTCACTACCAATTATATTTAACACACACTTGCTCACATACTATATATGTCATATATGCTATATATTTTCTACATTACGCACGGTAATGCGTAAAATGACGCACTATTATAATAGTCTCTGTTTGTTTTGTGATGGAGTTAAATGCAGTCTCTTAAAAAAAAACACACACACACACACACACACACACACAACTCCCTTGATCTTTGCTAGTTGAAGGAAAAGTCAATAACCAATTTATTGCTTTTCATGAAGTGGATTAGTCAAAAATCCTGAAAAGCTTTTTTTGTTGAAGCAACAGCATAGGAAGAAGCCAGCAGAAATAATTGATTAAAGGCAAAAATGTAATGTCACAAAATGTCATCTAGCAGCCTTGTAGGCTACAGTGAATCATTTATGGGTAGAATCTTAAACATTGGAAAAGTCTTCCAGGAAGCGGCATTCTGTGGCAGCTGGACTGGGGAGCATCTTCACTCAGCAGTAGGCTATCTAGGAAATTTTATTCACTTCAAAAAAGATTCTGGGTATGTTTTATATCTGTACAAAAAAATCAAAAATACCCTGAACTTGTTTAAAAGATAGTGTAAAAAAATAATGGAATGGTAAAATCGTCACTTGCTTTGCAGTGTAAGTGACAAGAGAATTCTTAGATCTGTAGACACACGCGCACACACACACACATACACACACACACACACACACAGAAACGCGCAGCATCTCCATTTGGGTGTCTGGCTGGGCTGTCAGCACTTATCCTGCACGGTCACAGGAGCGAGCGTGACATCTCAGATGGCTCTGATCTGCCTGGAAACGGGACTCTCCTCTCCTGTGATTGTTTGCTCAAGTCAACATAGCTAAGCCCATGTAAGCCTGTTTGATCTGTTTTTGTGGCCCACTGGGCCGCTTTATAAAACGCAGAGTGGCTCAGTGGTGGCCTCCACCAGTGTTGCCAGATTGGGCTGTTTCCCGCCCAATTGGGCTGCTTGGGATGGCCGTCTGCGGGTAAAAACGGGAAAAATTGGCCATTTGGCGTTTTTTTAAGCCGTTTTGTGCCCATAGAAAGCAATGCAATTTATTGAAATTGGGCGGAATCTGGCGCATTTTGGCGTTTTTTGAGAACCTTTTGGGCGGGTTTTGATCAGACCAATCTGGCAACACTGGTGGCCTCCACAGCTGGGCAGGGGTGGGGGTGCCCCGAGTGCCCCCCCCCCTTCTCTTTTTTCTCTTCTTCTTCTTGGGGAGCAGGGAGGTCAGAGGGGTCGTCGGAGCAGGGACAATGTCAAGCTAACTGAGCAGCGACTGCAAGTCAATAGGTTGGTTAGAGGCGGAGAGGAGAGGGAGCACAACAGACTTTTGTTTGGTGCTAGCGTGCCGTGCGTGGGCTTCTGTTGTCCTAAAGACTCTGGTCAGTACTACACTACACCGGTCTCTCTTTTTTTTATTCAAATACCAAGATCAAAACATTCAAATATACTTGAAGTTGTCTGACTCTGCCCCCATTCTAATCACTTGGTGTAATCCTTGCGCTTTTTTTTTCACCCAGTCAGCACAGCAGTGCTAAGGAAAGTGTGGCAAGCATGGGCTGTGTTTTTTAGGGCAAAATAACAAGCTCAAAATGCCTGAAATCCTCTCCCCCACCTCTCCTCTCCGCTCCGCGGTCTCCTTCTTAAGGGTATGAAGCTAACTTGGAGCAACAGGGCAGAGTCTCTCCACCACCAGGGTATCCAAAAATCCCAAGCATCTAGATAAGTCCCTTTTCCCCAACTCCTATTGACTTTGCTCTGCAAGGCAAACACAAGCTGCTCAAGAGGGCTGGTTTGAAAAAAAAAATTCTCCTTTTTTTCTTACCAGCAGTTTCAGTTGTTGTTTGCCCTCCTTCAGTTCTGTGCATATTACCTCTACCCAAACAGAGATGTCTCTCTCTTCAGCGAGGCCTTTGATTATTACTTTTTTGTCTGAAAACGTAACGTTGTAGCAACGCTCAGGCTTTTTATTTTATGTCTGTCCCACCCCCACTTCCCTGCGCGCGCACACAAACACACACACACACACACACACACACACACACACACACACACACACACACACACACACACACACACACACACACACACACACACACCAGGGCTCCAGAGTGCGACCAATTTGGTCGCATATGCGCCCATTTTTTTCAATGGTGCGCCTAAAAAATATTTTTAGGCGCACCGGTGCGACCAGCCATCAACAAAATCAATTACCAAACAACCGTTTTAATGGACATAAAAGTAATAGTCATTCTACAGTAGTGGCCCATCATCACACAATAAAACGCGGTCATTCCTTCAACTCCGCTGAACCACCGGTAGCTTTCTCCCCCTTCCTCGTTCACAGGCAGCCCGACGTTTCAGAATAGAATGTTCGACTTCGCTCAACTATCCGAGTTCACATGTGCCAGCGAGTTTTGTGTTCTCAACCAGGCGAGTTTTGCAACGGACGAGAGAGTTACAATCACGGTAAAAACAGCAAAATGACTTGAGGATATTTTAAACACGAGAGTCACAATCACGGGGAAAAACTAAATGGCTTGAGCGGATACCGTATTAAACATTACCACACAAAAACGCAGACGGGTGCGGATAATTGCCCGTTTCAGCCGTGTGCAGAGCTGGCCAAACAACAGGTGACGCGCTAGTCTGTCGGGACTTCTGTGAGAGTTTTTTGATAGCGACTAGGGCAGGCTACATACTGCCTATCAGTCGGCAAGGCATCGTTCATGCACCGAGAGAGAGAGAGAGAGAGAGAGAGAGAGAGAGAGAGAGAGAGAGCGAGCGAGCGAGAGAGAGAGAGAGAGAGAGAGAGAGAGAGAGAGAGAGAGAGAGAGAGAGAGAGCGCGCTGTCGTGTCTGTTCGTAGCGCTTGCTAAGATACCACAATCATTAGCCTATGCAGAGGGAGAGCGCTCAAAAACGGGGAAATAGACAAAACCCAATTCACCTCAGATTCCACTGTAAACATAGGCTAGGCTATTTGTGTCTAATGATTTTAAAAATCATGACATTTTTAGCAGGGTTTGTTTTTAAAAAAAAAAAAATCTATCCATCCATAATAATAATAATAATAATACTACTACTAATAATAATATTCTATTATTGTTGCTATTATTATTGCTACTGTTATTATTTTAATTATTATTTTTTAAAGCTGAGGTGCGTGTGTGTATGGGGTGGTGAAAACATTTGAGTGCACCTAAATTTTGTGCTGGTGCACCTAAAAAAATTGTTTAGGCGCACCAGTGCAACCAGTGCAAAAAGTTAGTCTGGAGCCCTGACACACACACAATTCTGTCTTTCTCGTTGTCCATTTCCTGCCCTGGGGTAGACCGGTGGCAGCCGAGCCACACAAAGGGCTAGACGGCCCTTCAGCTCCTCAATAAAGCACCATTGACTTAAGTGGCATTCAGGCCTCTGCTGTCTTGGATAGGACCCAGAAACACTCCAGCGCAGTGACACAGCGCTGTTTCAGACCCTTTGTTTTCCTTCAGTTGCGTACAGTGTGTGTGTGTGTGTGTGTGTGTGTGTGTGTGTGTGTGTGTGTGTGTGTGTGTGTGTGTGTGTGTGTGTGTGTGTGTGTGTGTGTGTGTGGATGGATGGATGGATGGATGTGTGGAGCTGTGTTTTGTGTTTGTGCGTGTGCGCACACGCTTCTACACACTTGGGTGTGTGTGTGCGTGCGTGACAGGACAGTTTGTGTGTCCGAGTGTGTGTGGAGGAATCAAGACTGCACCTGTAATTTCCAATTCAAAGAGGCATGAGGACCTAATTAGTGGAGCCCTCTTGATTTTCTACCCTCTTTTCTACCCTCTATATTTCGCAGAACACAAAGGAGTTTCTATTTTGTATGTTTGTCTCATTTGGTTTGGGCAGGCCCAGGTCTGCCCCCCTTTGGGTTTGGAGTTTGTATGGAGCTGGTGGAGGTGTGGTTGGTGGAGGGGTGATGGCTCCCCCCCCCCCCCCCCCCATCACCAGCCAGCCTCCCCGCTGTTGGACACCTTCTGTTTTGTATTGGCGCTGTTGTGTTAGCTCACGGTGTGGCAGCGCTGCCTGCCTGCACAGAGCAGAGTAGAGCAGAGCAGTGCTGTGAGGCAGGGCAGTGACGCACCACCGGATCTCCGAAAGACATCCGTCACCTGCCCTGTTTGAAATGTTCTCCATCATCCTGACTTGCTGCCGTTGGGCCTGCAGGCTAGCCAGGAAGGCAAGCAAGCAGACAGACAGGACAGGAGAGCAGGAAGGCAAGCAAGCAGACAGACAGGAAAGCAGGAAGGCAAGCAAGCAGACAGACAGACAGGCAGGTGAAACAGGCAGGCAAGCAGACAGTCATAGCAAGAAAGTCAGGAAGGCAGGGAAGCAGATAGACAGGTTGAGCAGGCAGGGGAAACAAGCAAGCCAGAAACACAAGCACAGGCACACAGGCGAGCCATACAGACAGACAGGCACAGCAAGCAGGCAGGCAGGCAGACAAGCAAGCCAGGAAGGTAGACAGGCAGTCATGGCAAGCAGACAGACAGGTAAGTAACCCAGGCAGGAGGGTGGGTAGGCAGGCGATCAGGCAGACAAGCAAGCCAGCCAGGCAGGCAGGCGAGGCAGAGCAGGATTAGACAGCCTGGGCAGGCCAGGAAGGGGGGAGTATTAAAAGCTGAAGCTAACAGCAGTGCCAGTTGCATTGCATGGCTTCTTCTTAGCCCAGTTTGGTCCAATTAAGCCCGGCCTGGCGGGCCTACAGCCCTGCAGACCACCCCATCCCCTACGAGACCCGGTGTGGAGAGGGGTTCATTTGCACCCACTGGGCTCTCCACAGGAGTACCCACATGCCAAAACCAAAATAGTGGAGTGTGAAGCTGCCGGGGTTTAGAGGGGGTTGTTCTGGAACATGCATGTCTCAGCTGCATGGAGTGCCTGGTGCACAACATTACTGATGAGCCTGTGGGAGGGGGTGGTAGTCGTTGAAATGTTTTTGTGTGCGTGTGTGTGTGTGTGCGCGTGTGTGTGCGCGTGTGTGTGTGCGTGCGTGTGTTCGTGTGCGTGCGTGCGTGTGTGTGCGTGTGTGTGTGTGTGTGCGTGTGCGTGTGTGTGTGTGTGTGTGTGCGTTTGCGTGTGCGTGTGCGTGTTTGTGTGTGTGTGTGTGTGTGTGCGTGTGCCTGTGGGAGGGGGTGGTACTCGTTGAAATGTTGTTTTGTGTGTGTGTGTGTGTTGTTTGTGCATAAGCTTAGATCTTGATTGTGCAGCATGTGGGAAAGAATGGCTTCTCTATCTCGAGGTATAAGATTGCTGTTATTATTATGAAGAGGATTATTCATGCCTAAAATAAACATGCAATGCTGCTACCTATGCCACAAGCATAATGTTTGTGAAGTAGTAGTCCTAATTTATTAGAATTGATGTTGAAGTGCAGGGTTCAAAACACACCTCTTGCACATATACGGTACTCTGATATGGATGTGTACACACACGCACACACACACACACACACACACACACACACACACACACACACACACACACACACACACACACACACACACACACACACACACACACACACACACACAATTCTCATGCTAGATTAACTCCCACCGACTTGGTCAGTGGTCATCCTGACAATGCGAGCATCATGTCCTTTTCCTTCGTCTCTCTGTTTGTTTGGTTTCTTGCGTCATCACCGAGCTCCAGGGGGGATCGTGGCCGTCGTTTTGGGCAGACCGCTGCTCCCAGCGTCCGCAGAGAAGCTCTTGCCCTTGGCCTGCAGTGCCCCTGTCAGGGTTGCCAACAGTGGGGGGGGACAAAGGGGTCTCTTGTCCCGGGCCCAGGGAGAGTAGGGGCCCAGAATTGGATCATCATTACATTGTATGAATTGGTTTTGGGGCCCCTTAATGTGTCTTTGTCCCGCGCCCAGCAAAAGCTGTCAGCACAGCAGCCCTGGCTGACCCCCATACCAAGCGTCCCCCACCCCCGTGACGCTCGTTTGCGGTGACTTGGCTTGGCTAGGGAGGACATGCGTTGAGACTGACTGGGTAGCGGCTAGCGGTAGCGACGATCGCCATGCATGCACTGTTGTGGCGCATGTGCATGTGGTGCAGAAAGGAAGCAAGGAAGTCCCAAGGAAAGGAAAGAACATGTGGCGTTTTATTGTCTCCTGTGACCGGCTGTGTGTGTGTGTGTGTGTGTGTGTGTGTGTGTGTGTGTGTGTGTGTGTGTGTGTGTGTGTGTGTGTGTGTGTGTCTGAAGGGAAGGGGGGGATGTTATGTTGGCCCATCCTGGGGCCCCTCTGGAAGAGAGAGGGGGAGGGAGGGAGGGAGGGAAGAGAGGAGGGGAGAGGAGAGTGAGGGAAATACGGTGTGTGTTTTTAGTGGTGGGGGGTAACAAGTTGGCGGGGGTGCTGGGGTTGGGGTGGCTGGGTCTTCTGGCCCTGGCTAAAAATACCAATATTGCGAAGAGGAAGCCTGGAAGTGTGGGCAGGGAGGCCAGGATAGTGTCCCGTGGTGTGGCGTGAAATGGTGTGGTGTGGTGTGGTACAGTCAGCATGGGCTCGCAGGAACATCGCAGAGCAGCCCCGTGGGTCGGGTAACGACTAGGGGTGCAAATAATAATCGAAATGTATCGATGTAGCGGTCGGCAATTTAATCAAATCGCATCGTATGGTGGGGTATTCTTAAGTATCGAAAATAATCGAATTGCTAGCCCCTGTCCAATTCCCTAGCTGTATAACATAATACAAGTGGAAAAGTAATTGGAAGAAAAATCAAATCGAATCGAATTGTATTGTATCGTATCTTGGGGAATTCTTAAGTATCGAAAATAATTGAATCCCTGCTTTAAGAAATCGATATCGTATCGTATCGCCATGGAGGAGGCTGTGATTTACACCCCTAGTAACGACCTGTCGCATTGCTGTGGCTTCTCTGGCTTGTCCGTCTGACATGACCGTCTGTCGTTTGGTTTGGTCGTTTGGTTGCTCGGTCAGGTCAGTCGGGCACCCAGAGCTGCAAATAGCGCTGGCAGGCAGTGGCACCACAGGGCAAGAGTGCCACACGCCTCTCTCGCTCGGTGGCAGAAGCTTAAGAAAGGAAGCCGGTCGGTCTGGGTCGTGCCGTGCCAGCTAAAAACCAGCCCAGCATAGACGAGAGAGTGTGTGTGTGTGTGTGTGTGTGTGTGTGTGTGCGTGGGGGGGGTTGGGGGGTGGCTGGTTGGCACGGTGTTCCCTGCCCGCCTGTGGCAGAGGAGCGAGCCTTGGTGGTTTGGGCTCGGCTTTGGGTTTGGCACACCGCACCACTGCTGTTTACTCCTCGCGTGCCCCCTTAAATGCACCAAACCAAACGTGTCTGGCAGCCGGCGCACACACACACACACACACACACACACACACACACACACACAGCACCCGCCAACCAGGGGCAGGCAGGGTAGGGCCAGGGTTGTCAGTGGTGGTGTTACATGGGCACACACACACACACACACACACACACGCGCGCGCGCGCGCACATGCACACGCACACACACACTTATGCTTCTGTGTACACACACAGACCGATGTGCGCACACAAACAAACAAACACACAAGCAAACCCTCCCACACAAATATTTGCATACATATACTTTCACCCAAAACACAAACACACACCCTCCGTCACACATGCGCACACACAGCAAACCTGCCTACTCCTCCACTCCAACATCTGTTGTGGACATAGGGAAGGCCCAGGCCC
>NC_085858.1:48098303-48100803 GCF_034702125.1 Engraulis encrasicolus | reverse complement strand
ATCAGGGCTACTCAACCAGTGCACTGTCAGACAAACCACTTGGTCCATTTGAAGTGTTTAAATACTTCGTTTTTGTCCAAATGTGTAACCATCCTCAGAATATCTATCGCTGTTTTTTGTCAGAATCAGCTGTGACGTGGAAGGCATGCCACTCAGACCCCAAGTCAACTCAGTCAACAAATGGGACTCAATGAGACTGTTTACACATTTGCCAGCCTTTTGTGTGTGTGTGTGTGTGTGTGTGTGTGTGTGTGTGTGTGTGTGTGTGTGTGTGTGTGTGTGTGTGTGTGTGTGTGTGTGTGTGTGTGTATGGTGTGCGTGTGTGTGTGCGTGCGTGTGTCTATGTGTGTGTGTGTGTGTGTGTGTGTGTGTGTGTGCGCGTGTGCGTGCGCGCGCGTGCGTGTGTGTGTGTGTGTGCGCGCGCGCGATTGCATGTCTCTGCTGTGTGTCAGTTAAAGACCACTGGAAGAAGGAGGTCAGTTTTGACGGCTTACGGCATTACGGGGTCCAATTTAGTGATGGTGCTTTACGGTAGGCACATACATGCAAATTTGCGAACTTTGCCATTCATTCCCATGAGGGAGGCGAAGGCAAGCGAACAGGAGCGAAGCGAAGCGAAATTATTAAAGAAAGTTTAATGTTATGCAAATGAGGAGCGAATTTGCCTGCCGCGGCCCAATCAAATCAACAACATAACTGTTCCATTCCTTTTGATTTGCCGCGACGACCTGATGACGGTTGGATTTCGCCTCTCTTCGCTTCGCTCGCTTCGTCTCCTATGTGTCCCTACCGTTAGCCTGTGATAGTGAGCTTTAGTAGCCCTCTTTCTCACTCACTTTCTCTCTCTCTCTCTCTCTCTCTCTCTCTCTCTCTCTCTCTCTCTCTCTCCCCCCCCTCTCTCTATCCTCCTGTGCCTTCACCTTTATGCCTATACCATTCAGGATGCAGGCCTGTGTTACTCACACCAAGCCAGTATGGTGTCCTGTCCCGCTCCACCCTGCTGCTTCCAGATCTGTCTCCACTCTCCACTTAAACTCCGCTCGACTCGACTCGACTCTGGGACATAAATAACGCGGCCGAGAGGGCCCTCAAAGGCCCCCAGCTAGCCAGTCAGCCAGCCAGTCAGCCAGTCAGCCAGTCAGCCCCAGACAGACCTATAGACAGACAGACAGCGTTGGGGGCAGGGCAGGGCAGGGCTGTGCAGCACAGGGGCCGGGGAGGGCAAGGGAGGGCAGGAGAGGGCAGGGGAGGGCAGGGGCAGGCGGGCGTCCCTTTATATTGCCCGCTGTAAAACGCAGAAGGAAAAGCAGAAGGGGGGAGAGAGAGGCAGACAGACAGACAGAGGGAAACTGAGAGGCCTGCTGTAAAGGCGGACCATAAAACCATGAGGGGGGGAGGAGGACCTGGGATCCGGGACCTGGGGGGTTGGGAATGAGGGGATGTGGGTTATGGGTTGGGGGGGATGTTTAGAGTTGAGGGCTGGTGGGTGAAAACCTGTGCTGGCAGGGGTTAGCAGAATGGAGGAAAGGGGGAGGAGGAGAGATGGATAGAGGGATGGATGGATAGGAAGGAGAGGAGTAGAGAGACACCATGGGGAGATGGAACTGAATGCATTCTCTAAAGGTGGGTTTGTGGGGGGGGCAGTTCTGCAAATTATACAAACAGCANGAAAGAAGGAGGCTGGATGAAGGAGGCAATAGGGGTGGGGGGGGGTGGGGGGGGGGGGGGGGTGGAGGTACCGAATGGCTTCTCCATAGGTGGGATGCGGGGGAGGGGGGGGGGGGGGGGGGGGGGGGGGGGGGGGGGGGGGGGGACAGTTTTGCAAAGTATGTACACAGACAGCATGAAAGACAGACAGGTTTCAGAAGAGGTACACAGTGGGTGGTGGGTGGAACAGATTCTGGAAAGGTGGGAAGGGGTTTAGTGTTGCACAGAACACAGACAACACGCTACTACAGTTTGTTTTGGTGGAAAGAAAATTCTCCCGCCCTTTTGTCCTTGCTTTAAATTTAGCTCTGTCATTGCCGAGCGGCACTATCGTTGTTGCAGCACATTTTGAAATACAGATCGAAACCCCCTCAAGTCAGTAAGGAGCGGGGGGAGGTGATATGCAGGAGTCCTCCAAAGAGGAGGAGGAGGAGGAGGAGGAGGAGGAAGAGGAGGTGGTGGTGGGGGTGATGATGTGCAGGAGCCCTCAGCCAAAGAGGAGGAGGTGGTGGCACACACAGAGTGCGTTACAATATGCGACCTTGCCTCCTCCACTTGTGCTTGTGGCCTCGCCCCACCTCCTGGCCCCTCCCCTGTGGAGAAAACGATAAAATTTCCCATCTGTCAGCCTAGCCACAACAACTTTTTCATTCACCATCCCAATTGCAAATGAGAAGAAGGCTTTACAATTTAGCTTTAGCAAGATATTGAAATATAATGCTGTGGTCAGTGATGTCATCATGACCTATTACTTCCTGGTACAAGGAGACAAGCACAAGTGGAGGAGGCAAGG
>NC_085858.1:48083303-48090803 GCF_034702125.1 Engraulis encrasicolus | reverse complement strand
AGGCCAAGGGCGGTCTTCCTCGGGCAGCGCTGGTGCCGATGAAAGGGCACTCACTATTTCTGCTCATTGAAGCAGCTCCCAGCGCGCCTGGCTGTGAACCAGGCAGGCCGCACTCCTTTTCTAAAGGGTTTCTCTCTCTCTCTCTCTCTCTCTCTCTCTCTCTCTCTCTCTCTCTCTCTCTCTCTTTTCTCTCTCTCTCTCTCTCTCTCTCTCTGTCTTTTTCTATCTCGCTCTCTCTCTCTCTCGCTCTCTATCTCGCGTTCTCTCTCTCTCTTCCTCACTCTCTTTCAGTTGTAACTACAGCCCAGCAGCTCTCTCTCTCCCCCTTACTCTCTCTTTCACTCTCTCTCTCTTTTTCTCTCTTGCTCTCTCTCTCTCTCTCTCTCTCTCTCTCTCTTTCTATCTTAAATACAACCTAGCACGCCTGCTTCCCAAACCACTAAGACGCTTTTGCAGACTCCTCATATCTGCTCATGTCATTCCCGACATAACCTTTGTTTGTTCAGTCTTGTGTGTGTGTGTGTGTGTGTGTGTGTGTGTGTGTGTGTGTGTGTGTCTGTCTGTCTGTCTGTCTGTCTGTCTGTCTGTCTGTCTGTCTGTCTGTCTGTCTGTCTGTCTGTCTGTCTGTCTGTCTGTCTGTCTGTCTGTCTGCGGGGCATCAGTATCAGTGGCAACAAGTCACCCTCTTACCATGTGAGGCGATGTATCTTTTTCTACCATGTCTTTTGTTTTTATCAACATTTTTAACATCACTCTCGTTTCCAAAGTCTTGTGTCTCCAATCATGAGCTCTCAAAAGTCTTGTCCCGTTGTTTGGCCTGTGGCTGTTGTTTTGGTGAAGCGTGATTGGGCCAAATACAGACGATGGGATGTTTTGGTTTTGGGTTCTGCGTTTTCCCTTGCCTCGGTACGCTAACACTAGCCTAGTTACGCTAGCCTCGCTACGCTAACAATAGCCTAGTTACGCTAGCCTCGTTACGCTAGCCTCGTTACGCTAGCCTCGTTATTACGTTAGCCTTGTTGACTGGACTTGGCTACCCTGCAGCAATCCCCTTTGAAGAAGCTTCCATAAAGGGTGGATGGCAAGGTCACCTCAAAGTGGTTCATGCTGAAGCCTTGAAAGTTTTTCCTGTCTCGACTGCAGTGTTGTTTTGGTAATGTTTAATGTTAATAATTAATTGAAAAAGTGGGGTTTTAAGAAATTCTATAAATAATTAATTTGTTCATCAAAGCGCGGTATGTTGTGTACTTCAATGACAAAAGGCTTGAAGGTGAAAGAAGGGAAAGAATATTATTTATGGATGAATTTTTGCTTCTAAGGACGGTAAACAAGGAAACTTTGAGAAAGTAGTTTAATGCTGGCCCTAACAAAGGTGATGTGTCTAATTAATTAATTCGCCTCGACAAGTCGTGACTGTCTCATTGCAGCTTCTAACAACAGTTTGTATTTAGTCACAAGTCATTTCCACAATATTCTGCAAGTTGCTGCATTGCATACGCCTGATGTTGTCCTACATCCCTTGTCAACAGGTCTGTGGGTGTCTGAATCTCAAATTCACCTCATAGTGAACTCCTTGTGGCACGAGACGATGTCATTTGCACCCTATGTGGTGCATGAATAAACATGGTTGGCCAGCGAAGGCTGAGCAGCAGGGTTGCCAGATGAGGCTGATGATTTCCAGCCCAAAAAGTGCTCAAAACCCGCCTAGAAGCACAAAATCCCGCCCAATTGTATTGATGTCTATGGCAAAAATTGGGCGGGTTTTTCTGATAAATGCCATTTTTACCCGCACACGGCCATCCTAAGTAGCCCAATTGGGCGGGAACCAGCCCAATCTGGCAACACTGCTGAGCAGGTCACAGTGCACAGTGAGCATGGCAGTGGGAAGTTCCACGCTACACTACACATCCCCCACAGCCCACAGCACAGCTGCAGTGTGGCACTAAAGCCGGCCAGTCAGTCATCAGATGCATCAGCCTCATCGTGTGTTCCAATACTCATACTTTCCGCCCTTTCCACACTGTGTTTGGGTACGCAGGGTGTTCCATATCTAATCACGGCGGTAAAGTGTACTGTAAATTACCCGGATAACGCCCCCAAAACGGCCGCCATGTTTGTTACATAGTTGAGTGTCAGATCTGTCAAACGGCTGCATCTCCGTGATAACAGCATAGTTTTGATTCCAAAGACAATCGCCATGTGTATTAGAGGCAGGGGTAACTTTAAAAAGTGTCAGCATAACGAACAGTGCCTCCTGCGATTAATTGCATATTGGCGGTTGGTAAACTCTGATGACATGCGATCAACCGTCATTTCCGTTAAGTGTATCAGACAGAACGTGAATCGGAATGTACTCGCCTCGTGAATCGCGGAGGGTGGAGAGGGTACTTCACTGCACTTAAACAAGGTACACACAGAGGGCGAATAATGGAACACACCATCAGTCTTGCCTGCACAGCCCTTCCATTACCTAGCATGCTCTCACATACCCATACCCACACACACACACTTATAAAAACACGCACACTTAAACCCGCACACACAATCTCATGCACAGACTCACTTATACACACACATACACTCCCCCCTCTCTCTCGCTCTCACTCACTTGTGGTGAGCTGTGCTCTGGCGTGGCTGACCGCTGTTGGCCAAATGCCAGCTGTGTGCTTCCCACGGGTCTGTGTCTGTGTCTGTTTCTGTGTGTGTGTGTGTGTCTGTGGGTCTGGGAGAGGAGTCTGTGTTTCAGCTTCAGCCTGACACACACACACACACACACACACACACACACACACACACACACACACACACACACACACACACACACACACACACACACACACACACACACACACACACACACACACACACACACACACACACACACACACAGCCATCATTCTGACCACCCAATCACCTATTAAACACTTAATTCTAAGAGGTCGTCTGTCTGTCTGTCTGCGCTGTTTCTCTCTCTATGCACTGTACACTATATGCACCTCATACAGTATGTGATGATGTGACATGAGACAACCAACCGTAGCTACAGCTGTAATAGGGAGAGTGCAATACAGTGTAAGCCTGGACAGAGAGAGAGAGAGAGAGAGAGAGAGAGAGAGAGAGAGAGAGAGAGAGAGAGAGAGAGAGAGAGAGAGAGAGAGAGAGAGAGAGAGAGAGAGAGAGAGAGAGAGAGAGAGAGAGAGAGAGAGAGAGAGAGAGAGAGAGAGAGAGGCCAAGATTAGACCAGGTTTTGGTTTTGAAGATACTGTTTCATTTGTGGCTGCAGGGCCTCTCCGTCGTGTTGTTGTGTCGTCGTGTCACACCTGTGTAAAGCGGGATGGAAACAGCCTTGTGTGTGTGTGTGTTTTCGGTTAGTTAGTTTTTCTCTGTTTGGCCCAAAGGGCGTGTTTTCTAATTTGCATCACACAGCAGCAGCCTTGTTTGACAGGAACAGTCAACGGGCTTGGCAGCTGGAGAGAAACAGTAGACGGATTTCCCGAACAGATCAAAGAATTTCTTTCCCTTTTATAAGTCGTTCGGTGTGTTTTGTATTGTCAAAACCACCTTGAAATGACCTCCAAGGGAGGGGGAAGATTACTGTGTATTTTGACATTTCAAACCCTGCATCTAAGGCTGTGGACCAGATCTCAAATTGGATTCATTTGGATTTAGAGGTGATACTTGCTCTGGATTAAGAGGTTGATACTCTTGTCTATGGTTATGTGAAACCCAGGTCAGTGCACTGTTGGCAAATGTGTTATACAAACCGCAGGTTCCTGATTAATTCGATGGATCAACACAAGCACCCTTTTGTTTTTGTTTTCAAGTTCTGTGGCATGTTGCAACAGGTAACGCAGAACGCTTTTTGAGAGCCACGGGGGATTGTGGGTTTGTCGATTGACCCGTCACAATACAATGGCTCGCTGATGGAGAGTCAGTCGCGGTGCGATGGAAAATCACGGCCCTCACATGGTGCCTCAGTTTAGTTGCCTTCTGTTGGGGCTTCTTATCTCAGCCACTCGGTGTAAGTGTCTCAGATAGTGAACCGCCCCCTTTGGGTGACCCCTCTCGCCAGCCAGCCAATGGGAGGCGGCGATTGGAGCTTACGGGAGGGGATTGTGCCAGAGGGGTCTAGCGGGTGACAGGTCTGATCCCGCCTAGCGATTTGCTGTCGGGTCTGTTGTGTAGTGGCCTACATCCCAGTAAGTAGACCACACACACACACACACACACACACACACACACACATATGTCACAGGCCTACCGCTTAGCTCCAATGACCCTGTGATGCTTTTTCACCTTTTAACCCCGTGTGCATTTCCAATGGCCTAGCCGTGGCACTCTGCGCCACACTCTGACATACATACAACACTCCCCCCTCCCATCGCTCCAATTTTCCGACCGACTTGTATCACTGTTATGCTTCTGGCTGTGTGATTAAAAAAAGAGAGAGCCATTGGAAAAAAAATGTTTAGTATTCCAAAGCTTTGAGTATTTCTTTCTTTTGGGAGGACGGGATGGGGGATGAACAACTTTGAAAGTTGTGTTTTCTGTATGTCTTTTATTTTGACGTGATGTTTGTGTGGTGAAGAAAGGGAGGTAGGGAGGGAGGTGTCATAGCTGTACCAGGATCCTCTCTTCTCTGTTCAGGAGCACTGCCAACGCTGCAAGGTATGCAGCCAGTCCTTTTATGTAGTGCCCTAATTTCTTTCTTTCTTTCTTTCTTTCTTTCTTTCTTTCTTTCTTTCTTTCTTTCTTTCTTTCTTTCTTTCTTTCTTTCTTTCTTTCTTTCTTTCTTTCTTTCTTTCTTTCTTTCTTTCTTTCTTTCTTTCTTTCTTTCTTTCCTTCTTTCCTTCTTTCTATCTCTGTCCCCTTATTCTACCCTCAACTTCTGTCTCTCTCTCTCTCTCTCTCTCTCTCTCTCCTGTAGCTCTCCCTCCCTATCTCCCTGCATGTCTTTCATGCTCTCCCTTTCATGTTTCCTCCGCCGATCTTGTAATTCTATTGTTTTCTTTTTTTATTCCGGGCACATCCTCTCCCTCCCTCCCTCCCTCCGTCTCATTGTCTCTCCTGCTCCACTTTCACAGACTGTTCAGGTCTGATACTTGCCAGTGTTACCATGTCTCTGCTCTGTGTCTGTTACGGTCTCACTGCTCTATTTCCAGTGTGTGTGTGCGTGCGTGCGTGCGTGTGTGCGTGCGTGCGTGTGTGCGTGCGTGCGTGCGTGCGTGCGTGCGTGCGTGCGTGCGTGCGTGCGTGCGTGCGTGCGTGCGTGCGTGCGTGCGTGCGTGCGTGTGTGCTATAATTCCAGAGCTAAATCTTTCAGGAGCCAATAGCGTTTGTTGCTGGCCACGTGCTTGGTGTGAATCCGTGTCTGTATCGAAAGTCCTGGGGAAAGAAAACACACTCTTTCTATCACTAATTCATGTGTGAGTGTATGTCTGAGGGTGGCTAGAAAGAAGACACTGTCTGACACCTAGAACTGACTTTGTCTGTCTGTCGGTCTGTCTGTCGGTCTGTCTGTCTCTCTGTCTTTCTCTCTGTCTTTCACAAGCTTCCTTACAAGGTGTGAGATTGTAGCCCTTTAGGGGACATTGTCACTCCTGTGTGACCGGAATGGTAGGAAGGTTAATTCTTGGAACATCCCTGGGTTCCATAGGGTTATATTTTAATGAAGAACTGAACATATGTTTTTTTCTTTAAAAGCCACATATTCAAACACTTCGATTCAAGTAAGGCTCTGTAGACTCTACTAGACCAGAGTCTATTGGCTGTTTGATTTGGTGTTTGGCATGAGGCATCTGTTGCCGCTAGCTAGCTAGCTAGCAGACGTGTGTCTACTTCTGAAGACCAGCACGGTAAAGGTAAACACAACCCTGCCCTTTTTATCAACAGCTCGGTACGAAGGCAATAAAAGCAAACGTGTCTGTCTGCCCTTTTCTCTGATCTGACGGACCCAAATGGGTGGCTCTGTGTTGCAACACCAAAAGAAAACGCACATTGGTATCTGAATAGCTCAACCAAATGGAGACGCACCCTTAAAGGCTGAATTAGTCCTCTGTGCTCTGATAATTGTCAGGGAGAAATTGATGTGGGGGAACAAGCGGAAACAACTCCATCATTTATAGAATATTGTTAGCCTCACATACATTACACACGAGGTACAGTTGACTTCAGCCCATCTGTTTTGAGTGTTTTCCAAGCAAAAATAGAAAATGTCCATGTATCTTAATTTGTGTTGAAAACATTAGCTGTTTACAGCAGCCATAGACAAAGCAAAGCATCCAGTAGTCTCTCTTCCCTCTCTAGCTTTCCCAGCTATTGTCCTTGGCGGTAGGTCCACCTGTTGTAATTGAAAGGTAATTGGACAGTACACTGTAAACAGCTGTGTCTCTCTCAGTGCTGTAATAGGTCCAGATGATGATGTGGGCTCTCTAAAACTCCCAGACCCTCTTGGGCCAGATGATGATGTGGGCTCTCTAAAACTCTCAGTCCCTCTCGGAGCAGCAGCAACAGCAATAGCCGCTGATTAGGGCTCCTAGCTAGCTTCCTATCCGCAACAGTAGTGTGAAGCAGGGCTTGAAGTTAACTTTTGTGCTCACCGGCCACTGTGGCTAGTGGTTTTCCTGAGTCACTAGCCATTCAGCCTTTCTGCTAGCCAGAGTTTTGTTATCAGATTTTTTTTGTCTTTAGAATATTTGTACATTTAAATACAAACACTTGATGCAGCTACTGTGATTTGTCACACCAAAGAAGAAGATACCTGTCAAAGTGGCCATGCCATTGCCAGGTTTTACCAGCATTTGGCTGGTTGGCAGGTGCCAGTGTCAAGCCCTGGTGTGAAGGTGCCAGTAGGATTAGCCCAGAGCTTGACATCCACAGCGAGTGTAATTTGCCCGGGCACTCGGGCAGGCAGCGGGGCACCTCGCCACTCAGCAGTTTTTCACCGACTGATTGGGTGTAAGAGTGCTGCTTGTTTGATTCGGTTTCTTTAAAAGCAAAGGAGATACGCAGTCCGCGCTTCTAAATTATCAATCCGGTGCAGAGCAGGATTTAATTATAAGTACAAAGGAAAAAGTATCTGGTGCCACATGGATGTCTATTTTCTGTCATTTAATTTTTCAGTGCAGTAAGACTAATGTTTCGACATGCGTCTTCATCAGAGTCCTCGGATATCCGTACGACACCAGATTATTTTTGCTTTGTACTCTGTTTTGTCTTTCTTTCCTCCTATTACTCGTGGATAGATGAAGGAAAAAAAGAAACAGAAACCGTGGACTACTGGCCAGGTAGCAGGAGGGAGTGACGTGTGTGTGCGTGTGTGTGTGTGTCTCCATCCTCACACAGGAAGTGACAGAATTGCAGATTCGAGAGTTATGTGAACAGAAGCAGCAGGTGAGATCCTGTCTGTGCCGTGTGCTGCCACTCATTCACACCCGCTGCTACTACAAAGGAGGTGACATGCCACTTCCTGTTGTTCTTCTAGTGTATTTCATCTGGTTT
>NC_085858.1:48068303-48078303 GCF_034702125.1 Engraulis encrasicolus | reverse complement strand
CATGTCCCCCCGCAATTTACGAGTGTGGGGAAGGCAGAGGCAAACGCCAAAAATAATAAACAACTCAGTGTTTTGTGTGCCATGTTTCCCTCTTCTGGTTTTGTGTGCCATGTTTCCCTCTTCTGGTTTTGTGTGCCATGTGTTTCCAGGTTCTGCTTTGCCGTTGGCAGTTGGCCAGGTGGTTTTGGTGCTGTTGCACTGCTATCATCAGCTCAGCCCACTGCCTGCTGTGTGTCTGTCTTGGTCTTGGGCTGGATCTCAAATGGCGCACTTGTACACTTCGGGCACTATGTTTCAGTGCGTAACTAATACGGCATGTGCACTGAAACATGAACAATTAAGTGCACAAGTGCACCATTTGAGATTCAGCCTTGGTCTTTGTCTCTGCCTGTCTGCTGTCTTTGTGTTGTCTTAACTCTGTTAGCTCTCTTTTCTACTCTCTGTCTCTCTCTTTGTCTTCCTCTCTAACTCTTTCTTCTGTTTCTTGCTTTTCTATGTTCTGCCTCCTCTGTCTTTCTGTCGATCCATGTTCCCCTGTCTCTGTCTCTGGCTGTTTTATTCTCCATCTCTGTTCCCTCTCTTTTGTCTTCGCCTCTGAACCGGCCGTGCACCTCTTGCCATCTCTTCTCCATCTCCCTTGATCCCCCTCTTCCCCTCTCTGTTTCTTCCTCTTCTTGCCTTCTTACTGCCTGTTCATCCCTTGTTCTCAGCCCTTGTGTTTTTGGCTAAATGTCCTGTCCTCGTCCTCCTCCGCTCCTCCCCCCCTCTCTCTCACTCCTCATGATTTTCCCTCGCCTCTCAGTCGCTTGGTAGCCTGTAGGGAGCGCGGAGGCTGGCAGTAGTGGTGGTCGGATACCTGGGTTATTTTGTTTATAAACACTGTGTTGTGAGGAGGAGCAAGACACTGGCAGCCAACCACGTGAGCTATTTTTTTGACCGACAGCAGTGTCCAACAATCAGAGGTTGTGCTGTGTGCAGCCAGGGGAAAACAAAAAATGAGAACCCATATATGGGCATGGTCAGAGTTTGGCAGGACAGTGAGAGCAGTTGGTTAGCTGCTTGCTAGCCTGTAGTGCAGGGGTGGGGAACCCTAATGTCTCCAGGGCCATTTACGCCCCCCTGAGACCTTCTTGTCCGGCCCCCGATATAATTTTAATGTCATGCAATTTCACTTAAAATATGACTTATTTGTGAACACTATGTTTTGTAAGGAAAGAAATCTTAAAAATGGAAGTGGCCATTCTACTGTTTGTTTTTTCTTCAGCCCTGCTGTAGTGAGAAGAGGCAGGGGTGGTGGAATGGATGGGTAGCTGGATGGGCAGTGCATTGGGAGGGCAGGGAGAGCATTTGGATAGTGGGTTCAGGGCGGTGTTGGTCATTGGTGGTAGTCAGTGGTAATGTAGAGGGTGGTGGTGGTGGTGGTGTGCATGGGGACAGCCTGTGAGGGCACAGCAGGGCAAGGGGAGGCGGGGTAGGGTGGGGGAAGGTTGGTAGGATGGCTGGGTGGTGGATTGCGGGGAGGGGAGGGGATGGAGAGAGCAGAGCAGGGGGGAGGGCAGGAGGCTATTTGAGGGCAGAGGGCAGTCAGGCTTGGCCGTAAAGGAACGACCTCCAGGGTGGGCTGGTGTGTCAGAGAGGAATGTGGTCAGGACAGGCAGGGGGAGAAAGGGCTCAGGGTTGGGGCATTGGGGTTGAGGGGGGGGAGTGGGGTGGTAGAAGGGGTGGCATAAAGGAATGTCATTGTGAATTGGGGTGGTTAAATGGCTGAACACACACACACACACACACACACACACACACACACACACACACACACACACACACACACACACACACACACACACACACACACACACACACACACACACACACACACACACACACACACACACACACACTGTGGCCCACTATGCCAAGCCAAACCAGTGTTGTGCAAGAGAGAGGGAGAGACAGAGACAGAGAGAGAGAGAGAGAGAGGGCTGTTGACCTGCCATGGTGCACTGGTCCGTGTACTCTGCGCTCTGTGCTGTGGGTTCATTACTGCTGGGTTGTTTTGTGCAGGCCTGCTTCTACACGAAGGGGGGATACATGGCCTGGTTTTGACAGGTCACGTGACTTTGTTTTCAGTGTGGGATTATGGAGCGGCTCTCAGTGCTTTCATGAGTCTGGACGTGTCTCATATTCAATGCGTATTGATTTTAGCCAGAGCTAGAGAAAGCATATGAGAAGAGAAAGAAAAAACAGATTACATATTAGTGCCAAGTACTGTGCTGTGCGTGTGACGATTATTTACACCCATGACTAATCCGCGGAGTGCTTGATGTGAACAAGCTTGATGAGCATTCAAGTAACAACCTTGAAAAGTTAATTAGCCTTTTTAAATAAAAAGGCTCCATGATGGCAATGTTCAGGTAATTTCAGACATTCATTAAGAGACGATAATGAAAACCATCACCATCATGTACGGTACCATCACGTATTAACAATTTCCCCAATGGTCATTCGTGTTGATGCTTGTATTTCTTTAATAAAAAATCTTGCTCATAAAGGCTAAAGTCAGCATTGCTATTCAGCTTGTTAGCACGAAAAGTGCAGCGCTTGTGATGCTAACACGTACATGTCTATATGGGTGACCTCAAAGCATTGGCGGGGTGTTGGATAATAGGCTCGTTCGTAACGAAGCAGTACGATTTTTGCTAGGCAGTGGGCATGCGCACCAAAGCATGGCAACCCGACCGAAGCCCGACGGGCCGGGTCCGAACCCGACGGGCCGGGCCGGACTCGGACAAAAAAAATAGATTATCTGTCGGACTCGGGTCGGGCTCGGGCTTGAACCAAACAGACATTGTGAAAATTGTAAGCAATCAGAGGAAACGTTTCAGTTCATGCAAACGGCAGTTTTGTGATTAAAAAATAAGTAATTGAATATGCATAAATGAAAATGTTGGTAGGCTACTCGTGCGAGTGATTATTATTGCACGCGCCAGTTACCAGTGGCAACATGGACGCTCACTCCCAGTCAGCCGAGCAGGAATGCCGAGTCAACTTGCTTTCTTAATAAGCGCCAAATACAGTTGTCAGTGAACGCGTGGTCTTTTGTTGTAGGCCTAGTGTAGGCCATGTTTTAGCATGCCTTCGGTGCTGTCTTAAATGTTAAACATAGAATGACGAAGTTTGTCACTGCATTGCTCGCCAAGGATTACATTTCCAGCAAGGGGTAGCAAGGAGCATAATATGGATTAAAGAAGACGCACACGCTACGTGGAGTTGCCTAAGGTAGGGGCGAAGAGGTTTCCTGTTACTACTTTGTCCGCTGTGACATTTCATGTCCTTCACGTAGGTTCTTAATTCTTGTCACTTTTACTGTAGCCTACAGTTGTAACTATGCGCGTGCAACCTTTCCTGATTTTATATTGACCGCATGGACATCAGGGGAAATGACATTCTCTTGGAGGGCCGAACAGGCTACTGTTCTTCGGGGTGAACTTATAGCCCAGCCGTCTTAACGACAAGGAGTGGCATCTTCACCGGCTCGCGGGGATTTATTTGCACTAACAGTAACGTAACAAATGCGTCCATAGCCGCGCTGACTGCATCCAAACCGTATTCGTTAGTTTTCGCCTTTCTTATCCTCTCACGCCCCTCCCATGCATTTGATCACAGCACCCAACATCTCTGGTCTAACCGAAAGAAACATAAGGTGCGCTGTCACATGTATGCGTGTGTTTATACTTACTATGCGTGCGTAACTAAATTATAGCAATTTGACTCATCCTAGTTGCCTATCCTGGCTATTTATCACGTGCTATTTTGAGTATGAAGGAGGCCACATAGAAAATATTGCTTGCGCACAGGTTCTGTTGTTATTACAGTGGTCTCGGGCTTCGGACGGGTTCGGACACAAACATTTTAATTAGTCTCGGGCTCGGGTCGGGGTTGATCACTTTTCTGTCGGCTGAGGGCCGGGCTCGGACAGAAAAAACCGGCCCGAGCCACGCTCTAATGCGCACTTTGCCAGTTTGATGCATTCTGGTTAGAATTTTCTAACCACAATGCATCAAACTGGCAAAGTGCACATGCCCACTGCCTAGCAAAAATCTTACTGCTTCGTTACGAACGAGCCTAATGCTAACTATGTAACAGACAGCAGGGGTTTCCCAACCCGGTGCCCGGCCCGCAGAAACAGATACCCTGCCAAGACCTTGTGACATACCCATGAGAGCTTTTTCTTTTTTCTCTCTCTCTCTCTCTCACTTTCAAAAAGCGTGTGACTAAAACAGCGTGCAATCTATATATATACTTTATTTATAGTTGTTTTGTGTGTGTGTTGTCATGTTTGAACATTCAAATGTCACTTCATTCCTGGAAAAGCAAAAAAAGCAACAACAACAACAAAAAACATTCGGTGGTAGTGTTGTTTGAAAGGCTACTTCAGGCCTTCTCTACTGTAAGTAGATCTCATAGAGCAAGTAGTGTTATTTGAATAGGACTTCAGGCCTTCTTCAAGGAGATCTCTAAGAACAAGAAGCCCTCAGTACAAACTCTCACCCTTTGGCTCGACCTCAGTCTGTTCTTATACCAGTGTTGCCAGATTGGGCGGTTGCCCAATTGGGCTACTTGGGATGGCTGTCTGCGGGTTAAAAACAGGAAAAATTGGCATTTTAGCGGATTTATGAGCAGTTTTGTGCCCATAGAAACCAATGCATTTGGCGTTTTTTGAGAACCTTTTGGGCGGGTTTTGATCAGACAAATCTGGCAACACTGTCTTATACCCTCATCTTAATGTCATGCGGAGCAGCCAGGAGGACCTGCACAGATTTCAGATGGGGGAAATTCCCCCCATAGGGTACGCTTGCAGAGGGGCTAAGGCCAGCTTAGGTCGCCCAGGACGGAAAGTGGAAGACTTCCTTGTAGGGCTGTCACAATATTCAATAAGTCAATATATCGTACAATACGTTTTTACAAGCATGATAACTTTTTGGCCACAATAAGTTATTGCATACTTCTTTGTTTTCCTTGTCACTCTCTTTTAGACTGAATATCGATAGGCACATAGGCACATCTGTCTACCTTGTCTATCTCTCTATCTAGCCCTCTGTCTAGCACCCCCTGCTTCGATGCATTCAAAATTAGAAAGGTTGTATTCGCATTTCTATCTCATTGTCATTATATATTTTTTAAATGACCGAGAAGACAATATGATTTTGTTTATCGCAATAATTTCTTGGCCAATTTATCGTCCAGCCAAATTTGTTATCGTGACAGGCTTCCTTGTTCTACAAACGGCAGGATAAGGCTGGCACCACAAGGCTTGGGTCGATGGCACAGCCAGTTTGGATTTTGTTCCTGCTACACAGCACACACAATCTATTTATAGCTAGCTACTGTGTGTACAGGCTGATATAATATACTCAGCCGTTATGGAGTAACCTCATATGCCCATCTCTCTTTATTCAGCGGGCCGCCCACGGCCACATAGGCAGGAGGCACAAGATACCTAGAAAGAAAACGAACTAAACTGACGGGGTGGAGGTGAGGGCACATGTTTGTGGCCTTATTGTGTTGGTGTGTATGGTTAGGAGACAATGTGACATGTTGCTGATGAAGCTGCCATAGAGTGGTAATTGTGTTTGCGTACAAGTTATCCGACTGTGTGGTGTGTCTTTGCGTTACAGTAATGTTGTCAGTGTGAGGCAACGCCCGTCTCCCACTCCAGCCAACCAAAAGTCACAAACACACATCAAACAAATGATGATGAGGAGGATTATGGAAGTGAATTAACAGACTCTCTCTCTCTCTCTCTCTCTCTCTCTCTCTCTCTCTCTCTCTCTCTCTCTCTCTCTCTCTCTCTCTCTCTCTCTCTCTCCCTGCAGCGGTGGAGACCCAGAGTACTAGCTCGGAGGAGATTGTGCCCAGCCCGCCGTCCCCTCCTCCCCCTCCGCGGGTCTACAAGCCCTGCTTCGTGTGCCAGGACAAGTCCTCAGGGTACCACTATGGAGTTAGCGCCTGCGAAGGATGCAAGGTGAGAACTCTCTTGCCATCTCCATCTTTCTTTTTCTCTTTCTCTTTCTCTTTCTCTTTCTCTTTCTCTTTCTCTTTCTCTTCCTCTCTATCTGTATTTTTGTAGGAATCGTCATTCTCTCTCTCTCTCTCTCTCTCTCTCTCTCTCTCTCTCTCTCTCTCTCTCTCTCTCGCTCGCGCGCGCGTGCGCACGCTGTGCCTCTACCTCTCTGTTATGCCTCTTTCTCTCTCATTGGTCTTAGTCTTTGAATAGGTCTCTGTATCGGTCTTCATCTTTCGCCTTCTCTCAGCCTCTTTCAGATTTGTTTTGCCCCATGACTACTTTCTCTCAAGTTCACACGAGCACAAACGCACCCCTTGCTGCGTTCCCAGTTCCCACCTTTCACAAACTTTAGCTGTCAGTGGAGAACTAGAGGCCTCTGAAATCGTTTTTCCATCATCATCTGTGTCAAGTTTTTTGGGGATTTCTGGTGAGTGCAGCCCTTTTTATTCTGCGTAATCCTCCTTTTGTTTGGTTGGCTAAGCGAGGATACCAACACGGGCTTATCTTCTCAAATAACAGGGGGGGGAGAGGGGGCACATCCTGATTTTTGTGCGCTAATCTGAAACAGAACGCGTTTGTGTTTGTTTTTGGTGAGGGAGCGCACCAGGGCCGCATTTATTTCGATATTAAATTAGCGCCAGCTGTCCGCCGTCTAAAATAACCCCCTGCTAAAGTCCATGCTATCAGAGTCCTCTGCGATACTGTGTACCCGAATGATCCCTGTGCTCTTAATACCCACAACCTGTTCACAAAGCTCTCTGGGTTGTTTTTTAGCTGGAAGTGTCTTCAGGTTAGCATGCTAGCAGACACTCCCACACTAGGACCAGATCGATTGTCTTTCATTACCCCAGTAGAGTTGGTTTTATTACATAGTGGAAGTTATGATTTGAATAAAACTATTTAATGGTGGTACTGGAGGAGAAGAAGTGGAACTTGGGCAATCTGCACAGACTTAGAGCACTTCCATAGCAAGACGGTGTGGTGGTGGTGGTGGTGGGAGTGGGAGTGGGAGTGGGAGTGGGAGGGAGGTTATGTGTGGGAATAATCCCAGAAAAGCTCACCTCCTCATGGGGATGGCCCACTGATATTCAGGGTAAAGGCAACAACCAGGAAAGCAAGCCCTTCTACAATACTACCCGTTCTACCCTTTGCGAGAAAAAGGAAAAAACCCTGACCCTTAAAAAAACAGTGACAGCGCCCTGCCGCGTCGTCCTCCTCCAGCACATCGCATTGCCCTGGAATAGAACTCCAGCACTGACACAAATCCTGACACAAGCTTGAACCCCAGCGTGCGCTATTTTGAAGGATGCTGAATAATTAAGGCCTGGTCGGGTATAAAGCGCGTACAGTAAGTGCGCCGTGGGCCTCGAGGAGAGCCAAGTACACCCCGTGTTAGCAGCAGGCTAGCTAACGGAGCAGCCGAAACAGCCGCTTCTCCCAGAGGGCCGAGCGGCTTCTGAGAAGAATGCGTAGGAGGTACGCTACAGCATGCGCACGGCAGGCTGGAGTACGCTCTGGAAAGAAGCACACAGGACTTCATTAAAGTTGCATGTTTTTATCTCTCCCTCTCCCTCTCTCTGTTGCTCTCTCTCCCTCTCTCTCTCTCTCTCTCTCTCTCTCTCTCTCTGTCTCTATCTCTCTCTCTCTCTCTCTCTCTCTCTCTCTCTCTCTCTGTCTCTATCTCTATCTCTATCTCTATCTCTATCTGTCTCTCACTCTCACTCTGCTTGTTGTGCTCTCTCTCTTCCCTCCCTGTATTCCCACTCCTTGAAATCTCACTCGTTTTATTTCTCCTCTGCTTTCATCTGTCAGGGATTTGAAGGATGCTTCGTGCTGCTTTTTTGGAGAAGGGGGTTGCTCAATGTTCCCCACAATCACAAACGCACAAACTTTACTTTTTCCTCTACTGTCACTCTGTTTGAGTCTGTTGTGCTGACACACACACACACACACACACACACACACACACACACACACACACACACACACACACACACACACACACACACACACACATACTCTCTCTCTCTCTCTCTCCCTCCTCCCCCCCCCCATCTCCCTCTCTCTCCCTCTCTCTCTTTCTCCTTTTTGTGTCTGCTTCTTACAAACATAATATGGAGGGTCAGAAAGCCCGGCTGCTTGTGTGCTCTCCCCGCTGGAGATTGGAAACACAACCACTGCCTTGTTTTGCTGCCCCCGAGGAGGCTGTTTACAATGTCATCCTAGAAGCAACTACTGCGGACAGACTTGAAGGAGCATGACGCAATGCCCACGCTTACTTACTTAAAACCACTACCTACATGCACACACACACACACACACACACACACACACACACACACACACACACACACACACACACACACACACACACACACACACACACACACACACACACACACACACACACACACACAGAGACAAACTCACACACATATGCAGAGAGACACAACTTCAGACACCGAAACACAACACACACACACACACACACACACACACACACACACACACACACACACACACACACACACACACACACACACACACACACACACACACACACACACACACACCACACAGAGACAAACACACGAGCGGGTCTTCTATCCTCTCTTGATGGGTTCTTAATCTTCTCATGTTTCTCTGGGTAATCCAATGGTCAAGAGAACACGGCTAGTCAAAATTAGCTAGCTCTTCCAATTCCTTTGGAATTAAAGCAACCATGCCTGGGTTAGCGCTAGATTAAGCTCAAGTTGAATTCACCTCTCTGTAACTGCCTCGGTCTCGGACTGAGCCTATCTACTACGTACGCTGGATATAAGATAAGATGTCTGCTACACCGTTCGTTATGAAACTCAGGACATAGTCACCATGTAGGACGTGTCCAAAGTCCTAGTCTGTATGTAACACAGAAAACCAATCGCTGGTATCTGAATACAAATGTAGGGGAAAGGTTCCTATGGCCATGCACACAGCACGCCAGTCGTGACAAAGTACAATACTACGTCAGATAAGCCCAAAGAAAGTCATGTGATCTGGCTATGCAGGAAAGTAGGCTACTCAAGAGAAAACGTGATTTTCCAACGATCGTATCATTATCAGTGCAGTTGTCTAACTAACTTCAAGTAACTCAACGTGAGGTGACATGGCGACGTGCTAGCAACCGCTGAACGCATGGCTGAGGGGTAGGTAGGGAGAAACACGAGCCTCTCTTTAGGTGGAACGGAGGGCTCGGAACACTCGAAAGCCACCAGAGCAGGTCTTTCACAACACCAGAGCAGAGTGGAGTGCTGGCCTCCTGAAGGAGTTTGCGTTCACAAGACAGATTAGCCTCAATGCAAAGACGGCTTAAGGGGCCTTAAGATGCTATGCATGAGTACTGGACTACTGTACGTACGCGAGTGCGTACAGTGTGTACTCACGTGCGTGTGTGTGTGTGTGTGTGTGTGTGTGTTTTGTGTGTGCATACACAAGTATGTTTGTGTTGAGCATGCATTACTCTATTTTCTGAGTATGTGCAGTATGTGTGAGAGTGTTTATTTGTTTGTGCAGCATGATCCAGCTAAACAAGCTAGCGGCGTTGTTAGTCAGTGCGGCTGGCTGGCGGGGGCCTGGCGCTCGGGTCTGCGTGGGGTCAATCCCAGGGTTCCGCAGGGCAGGGTCATGGGATGGGCACGGAGGGATCAGGGACGCCAATCGCTGTAGAAGATCAGCTGTGTGTGTGTTGTGTGTGTAGTGTTGTGTGTGTATGGCTATGCTACCTTCCTGCTATGCCAATTAAGTAGTGTGTGTGTGTGTGTGTAGTGTGTGTGGTGTTTGTATGGCTATGCTACCTTCCTCCTATGCCAATTACAGTAAGTTGTGTGTGTGTGTGTGTGTGTGTGTGTGTGTGTGTGTGTGTGTGTGTGTGTGTGTGTGTGTGTGTGTGTGTGTGTG
>NC_085858.1:48053303-48058303 GCF_034702125.1 Engraulis encrasicolus | reverse complement strand
GCGGCCACTATCGCCAGCATTGGTCTATCTGACCTGCTGTCCCTATTGACCCGTTTAGAAGTCACGTCATCACCGACTGCACACGCATTGTTGACTCAAACGCACACAAACACAAACAGACAGTGTCTGTAGACCCTAAACAGAGAAGACCTGCCGTCCTAAAGCGTGTACATGTGTAAAAATAGAGATCCTGAAAAGTACACTTATGCTATTTCGAGAGGGAAGAGGCTGTGCCAGAAGCATAGGATATGTTTGTGGTTATACGAAATTAAACGTACCGACTGGACTAAGGACATCATCAGGAATGCACGTGTCTGTGGCGCCCACTTCATATCCGAAGTTATCATGAGCATCCATTTTCTTATTTTGGAAAAAAAAAACCTGACTAGTTTCTTAGACAAATGTGCGTTACAGTGCCAATTTCGCTCCAACAATGCGTTCGCAGCCCGATTACCTCCCATCTGTGTACAAACAGGAAAGGGGTCTATACTGTGGCCATGTTGGTGTCCCCACTGACCAATGTGTAATGACTGGCAGCACTACCTAGTCTGATTATCAGCGACTTTCAAACCTCTTTGAGACTTAGCCTGACCAAGAGCATAAAAATAAACATTTTCCAAACTGCATGGTTGACCCACCACGCCTCCCTTGTTTTGCTACTGGTTGATTGATTCCCAACAAAGTGGGAGGAGTTGCCGATTTTTCGGGAGATCAGAAACGATATTTACATTGCCGATGGCCTGACAAGAAGCAGCGCTGAAGGTGTTGCGTCACTTGGAGGGCACGGCCTGGCGAACCACCACCAGCTCTGTTCTGCTGTTCCCATGCTCCGGCGTCACTGGTGCCAACATCACTGACTCCCTATGAGAGGGAGTGTCACACTCATGTCTGTCCAGGGGCCACATACAGCCTGTTTGATACCAGTGTGTGTGTGTGTGTGTGTGTGTGTGTGTGTGTGTGTGTCTGCGTGCGTGTGTGCGTGCGTGCGTGCGTGCGTCCGTGTGCATGACTAGTAACGTCAGAAAGACTGGATAATACTCCTAGAATCTCTGGTAACGTCTTTGTGAAATGCTGCAACTTCTGCTTCCTATTGGAATCACATGGCTAGTCAGTCATCTGGAGGTGGATGTCAGTGAGCATATCAGGACCACCGACTGTAACTGGCAAGTATAAAAAAAAAGGCAGACTCGTTCTCAAGTACTGACATTCTGAAATCCCAGACACCTGTGTCAACTTAAGAATGAATTAGAGATTTTACTTCTTTTTTTTGAAATTCTTAGTTTTGTTTTTTCCTCTCTCTACAAGTCTGGGGACGGATTAAACCATATGGCGGGGCCCCGTCCGCCCCCGCCCTGGGCCTTATGTTTGCCCTTAGACAGTGTTGCCAGATTTGTCTGATCAAAACCCTCCCAAAAGGTTCTCAAAAACCGCCAAAATGCGCTTAATTCCGCCCAATTTCAACAAATTGCATTGGTTTCTATGGGCACAAAACTGCTTAAAAAACGCCAGATGGCCAATTTTTCCCGTTTTTACCCGCAGACGACCATTCTAAGTAGCCCAATTGGGAGGGCAACCGCCCAATCTGGCAACACTGCACTTAGACAACTATCACCAAGACCAGCTGCCCATCTGCCACCATGGCCAGGGGGCACGGTACAGTACTGTATGCCCCTAGTTATGCCACTGCTACCACCACCACCAGCACGTGCCAAAGCCTCACTCACTCACACATCAAATCAAATCACCGCACACCGCCCGTTCCCACACACGGGCTTGTAAAATTCACATAAAGATGCACACACGCGTGGGGAGGGAGACTGGAATTTGCACACACATGCACACACACGTGCGCGTGCGCGCGTGCGCGCGCACACACACACACACATTCACACTCACAGACAGACTCTCAGTCTCACACACACAAATGTGTGTGCGCAAACACAGAAACACACTCACAAACACAAGCTCACTTACACTCACACACACACACTCTCTGTCTGAGAGAGTGTGAGTGTGAGTGAGACGGGCACACACTGCGCTGTAAATAGTTCTTTATGGCTCTGTGGGTTTTGAGGGGAAAAAGTTTTAAGGAGTTGCTAATGATGTTTATTGGGCCCCTCTTGAGGTTTTCGCTTGCTCTCTCTCCCTCCCTCTCCCTCCCTCCCCCTCCCTCTCTCTCTCTCTCTTTCTCTCTCTTTCCACCCTCGTTGGTGTAGTTTGGCCTGTCGAGATACTGGGCAGGTTTAAGGTCTTTTTACTCAGAGTAGCATCAATGAACTTTCTTTCTTTCTTTCGTTCTTTCTTTCTTTCTTTCTTTCTTTCTTTCTTTCTTTCTTTCTGTCTTTCTTTCTCAAATTGAAAAATTATAATTCAAATAATCTCTCTGTATTTTTTCTTTCCTTTGCTTTATTTCTGTGTCTTTCCATTTCTCCATCTGACTGGGTGTATGTATGCCTAAGCGATCCCGCTAGCATGTTATTGTATGATGTATGTTCCTTAGTGTGAATACATGTATCACCATGTAACCTTATGTTCTTCCACTGTACATACCTCATCCTAATCCTCACCTTAACCCATTGATGCCTGATGTTGCGTTGCGCAACATTGGCCCTGGCGCCTGGAGCGTCATTACGCAACTTTAAGACTCATGAGATTTGGGACAACTTCATTAAAAATCTTTGTTTGTTTGAGATGAATGAACACATTCTAATGAAAGATGAGGGTCTTAGCATTTAAATGCCATCTTATTGTATGTTTTTATGTGCTTCAGAGGTTGAGATATTTAGGTTTTTATAGGCTGAGGGCAGGTTTCTTAAAAAGAGCTCAGGCATTCAGCACCCTTTTTTGCAGGTGCCTTAGGCGTCAATGGGTTAAGACAGTACAGTCAGCGAACAGCACATAATGGTACATGTTTGTTACATTCTTACACTGAAGCATAATTCAGTACCACAGCCAGTAGAATAAACCGTGTAACCGTTCTCCGTTTTTATGTATGTGTTCCCTCAAGAACAATTAAATAGGGAGCGCTGTGGCTCAATGTTTGTTATATTCTTATCCTGAACCCTAATTTATGTACCACAGCCAATGAGATAAAGTGTAACCGTTGTCCGATTTTTTGTATGTGGGCACCAGTTTACAAGCTTATGTTTAGCTTCACTCGGGGACCCTTCTCTCCATGCTGTTATACCATTTCATAACATGTAACTGAAAGTCAAAATGTCGGTGTGAAGAGAAATAAATGCATTCATTCATTCATGAACAATAAAATGAGGGACGCGGTGTCTCAATGAGCTTAGACGCTGTGCCATCGCGCCGGTGACCCGGGTTCGGTTCTGGCCCAAGGTCCTTTGCCGATCCTTCCTCTCTCTCTCCCACTCATTACCTGTCACACTCTCTCACTGTCCTGTCTTAAAAATAAGACCAGAAGCCCTAAACATATCTTAAATTTGAAAAAACACAATAAAATAAAGTCTGACTGAGCAATCTTTCTCAATCCCTCCGTTATTTGTTTATGTCTCTCAGGGCTTCTTCCGGAGGAGCATCCAGAAAAACATGGTGGCAGGTCGACCACGCTGTTTGGAAAATGTTAATTGTTATGCTCTTGGTCAGATCAAGTCTTGAAGAGATTTGAAAGTCGATGATAATCAGGCTACAATTCTTGTTTGTGCCTCTCAGGGCTTCTTCCGGCGGAGCATCCAGAAGAACATGGTGTACACGTGTCACCGGGAGAAGAGCTGCATCATCAACAAGGTCACGCGCAACCGCTGCCAGTACTGCCGACTGCAGAAATGCTTCGAAGTGGGCATGTCCAAAGAATGTGAGTACCTATCTGCCTTTGACCGTCTGTGCTGTGTGGATGGGTGAGTGGGTCAGTTTTGTGTAAATCAAAGGCTCCATGACAATACGATTCATATGTCTTGTTATTTGATGCGATGCGATTCGATTATTTTCGATACTTAAGAATGCCCCCCGATACTGTACAATGCGATTCGATTCGACTTTTTTCCAATTACTTTTCCACTTCTATTATGTTATGGAGCTAGGGCATTGGGCAGGGGACAGCGACTTGATTATTTTCGATACTTAAAAATACCCCACGATGCGATTCGATTCCATCATCATATTGTATCACGATATATCGATACATTTCGTTAATTATGTACACCCCTAGTGAGTATGTGCGTTTGTGGCATGGGGGTGCTCTTGTGTGTATATGAACGTGTGTGTATGAGTATGCACTTGTATTTTTTGTATTTTTATTTTTTTGGTATGCAGATGGTGAAATTGTATACAGTACGTGTGTTGAAAGGGTGCGGGGTTATGTTGGTGGTGTGTGATTGTTAATAAATATGTGTGTGTGTGTGGGTGCATGTACTCGGTCCAGTTTCTGCTTTGTATTTGTGTGGCATATGAAGATTTCATGTACACAGCCTAGGGAGGCTGGAATGTACGCAGGCACGCACGCACACACACACACACACACACACACACACACACACACACACACACACACACACACACACACACACACACACACACACACACACACACACACACACACACACACGTGCACACACACACACACACACACGTGCACACAGGCACACACATGTGTGCACACAGGCACACGCACACGCACGCACACACACACACACACACAGATGCACGGATACACATGAGACACAGCCCTGCTCGAAACTGCAGTTCCCAGAGGCACCTTCTCCCTTTTCCCTCTCTTCATGTTCTTTCCCTTTCTTCCCTTCCCATCATGCTTTGTGGCCCACTTTTCACTCTGCTGCCGGGGAGGGGAGGAGAGGAGGGGAGATGAGAGAGGAGAGGAGAGTGGAGTGGAGGGGAGGAGTGGAGAGGAGAGGAGAAGAGCGGAGAGGAGAGGAGAGGAGAGGAGCGTAGAGAGTAGAGTAGCACAGCTTGGTGTGGCGTGGTGTGGTGTAGCGTAGCGTAGTGTAACGTCCCTCAGCCAGAGCTCTCGTCTGCGATCG
>NC_085858.1:48045803-48048303 GCF_034702125.1 Engraulis encrasicolus | reverse complement strand
AAAAAATAAGAAAAGTCCGCTACAACCAGGATTTCATGCTCCCAATTATTTTTTTTATTTTTTCGTGCCATGGAGTATGAAATCCTGGTTGTAGCAGACTTCTCTTCTTTTTTAACAGTTGGTAGAGGAGCCTGCTTGGCCACCAGAAGGTTGCAGGCTCAAGTCCTACTCCTTTATCTGGATATTTATTGGTCCTGCTCCCAGGTCAGACGCCTGGATGTGCAAGCTTTTTACCTTCAACTCTCCTCTACCAACTGAGCCACCAAGAATAATAAAGAATAGCCCCTATCACCCTGTTGCTACAGGAGGAGTTGACAAGGAGCGGTGGGGAAGACTGGCTGAGGCTGAGATGGGAGAAAGGGGAATAAAGAGATAAGGGGAATAAAGAAAGACAGGATGAGGTGAAGAGACGAGTGCAGGAGTGGATGAGAGGCAGAGAGAGAGACAGAGTTTAAGCCGTGAGAGGGGGCGGTGCCGTTAGAGGGGGCGGTGTTAAAACCGTTAGAGGGGGCGGTGCCGTTAGAGGGGGCGGTGTTTAAACCGTAAGAAGGGGCGGTGCCGTTAGAGGAGGCGGTGTTTAAGCTGTGAGAGGGGGCGGTGTATGTCATGTGACGTGATTAGATTGCTGTGGCGGTAGCGTAAGTAGAGCTCATTTGTCAGCTTTATTAACCGCACTGCCCGCCAATACTATTCATCACCACACACACACACACACACACACACCGCTCAGGGCCTCCTCTTCCCTGCGTGTGTGCGTGTGCAATGCATGGCTTTGTGTTATGGTGAGAATTGCACTGGTTTGGGAGGTAGTGGTTGCTCAGTGTGTGAGTGTAGCCATGTAGGCACACTGTTTTGAGGGGTAGCTGATGTGGGAGAGGAGAAATATTGTAGTGTGTGTGTGCGTGTGCGTGTGTGCGTGCGTGCGTGCGCGGGCACGCGTGTGTGTCTCCATGCGTCTCCAATCGTGTGTGAGTGCATATGTGAGGAGAAATGTGTGCGTGCGTGCGTGCGTGCGTGCGTGTGTGTGTTGTACTCTGTTTCTGTGAGATGTATGCTCCCCCCCTCTGGTTGGCACCAGTATCCATATTTAATGTCCATGTGCCTCTCTTCTGACTGTGTGCACCATACACATCCAGACTGGATCCCTGCTCCTCTTCCTGTGTGTGTGTGTGTGTGTGTGTGTGTGTGGGTGCGTATTTGGGTGTATCAGCAATTGCTGTGTGGACACCCACATCTATGTGCGTGTGTGTGTGTGTGCTCGTGTGCGTGCGTGCGTGCGTGCATGCGTGCGTGCGTGTGTGTGTGTGTGTCAGCGCTGAGAGAGATAGGGGCTGTGACATGTCCACATACAGGGGTAGATGCTGACACAGCACAGCACCATATCACAGCATCTCACAGCACAGCACAGCACAGCAGGTAGACTGAGGAACCACAGAGAATTACTCTCCCAGCCAGAGCTAGTCGCCTCGCCTGTCTCCTTATGCCTGTGTGTGTGATTGGGTGTGTATTGCGCATGTGTGCGTGAGTGCGTGCGTGCAAGCGTGCGTGCAAGAGTGTGCACGGGCGTGAGTGCGTCTGCATGTGTGTGTGTGTGTGTGTGTGTGTCTGGGATAAAGAAAGACAGACAGAGAGAAAAGGAGACATAGAGAAGAGAAGACAGGAGGGCAGGGGAGGGGAGAGGAAGTGATGGCAAAGCAGTAGAGATGGGGAAGGGAACGCAAAAAAGAGGTGGAGAGAGAGACAGGCAGAAGGAGGGATGGAGACAAAGACACCACGAATTGACAGTACAGAGCGAAGAGAGAGGGAGAAGAAGATGTTACAGCGGAACATACCCAGAGAGAGCGAGAGAGAGAGAGAGAGAGAGAGAGAGAGAGAGAAGGGAAGAGCAGAGAAATGAGAGATAGAGAGAGAGATAAAGAGTGCGGAATAGCAGAAAGAGAGAGAGAGACTACTGAACTGCAGTGAGAGATGGGGACTAGGGAAGAAGAGAGAGAGAGAGAGAGAGAGAGAGAGAGAGAGAGAGAGAGAGAGAGAGGGAATGCCATTCCTCTCATTTCCTCCGCTCCGCTCTGCTCTGGTTCTGTCTGCTCAGCAGCTCGCTGGTGCGCCGCCGCTCTTAAGCTCTTTTTCAAGTGTCACTTCAAAGCCGATCCGCTCCCCCCTCTCTCATGTCTGCCATCTTTCTCTCTCTCTCTCTCTCTCTCTTTCTCTCCTTCTCTCCCTCGCTCTCTCTCTCCCCTCATCCACCCTCTTTCTCTCTCTCTCTCTCTCTCTCTCTCTCTCTCTCTCCTCATCATTCCCCCTCTCTCACCTTCTCTTTCTCTCTCTCTTTCTCTCGTCACTCTCTCTCTATCTCTCTCTCTTTCCCTTCATCCCCCCTCTCTTTTCCCCCCTCTCTTTCTCTCTCGCTATGTCTTCAGTCACTCGTCTCTGTCTTCCCTCCCTCTCTCTTTTCTTCCTCTTCCTCTTCCTCTCCCTCAGTGTCTCATTTAGTCGTTCT
>NC_085858.1:48023303-48043303 GCF_034702125.1 Engraulis encrasicolus | reverse complement strand
CTTTCTCCCAATACTATTACTACTATCTGAAATCTCACATATAATTCTCACTGCTACTCTGTCCTGGGTACAATTGAAGTATACTATGTGGCCAAAAAAAAAGCCCAACTTTCATCACACCCTTTTATTTTCTCTCTCTCTCTCTCTCTCTCTCTCTCTCTCTCTCTCTCTCTCTCTCTCTCTCTCTCTCTCTCTCCATCTTTTTGCCCCCTTTCGCCAACTCCAGATTCTGAGGATCTGCACGCGGTACACCCCCGACCAGGACACCATGACGTTTTCGGACGGCCTGACGCTGAACCGCACGCAGATGCACAACGCCGGCTTCGGGCCGCTCACCGACCTGGTCTTCGCCTTCGCCAACCAGCTGCTGCCGCTCGAAATGGACGACGCCGAGACAGGCCTACTTAGCGCCATCTGCCTGCTGTGTGGAGGTACGACAAGTACAGATATCACTGTGTGTGTGTGCGTGTGTGCGTGCGTGGGTGTGTGTGTGTGTGTGTGTTTGTGTGCGTGCATGTGTGTGCGCTTATGTGCGTGTGTGTGCGTGCATGTGTGTCAGTGTGTGTGTGCGTTCATGTGTGTGTGTGAGAGAGAGAGAGAGAAAGAGAGAGTGACTCGCAACATCTGGCTGCTGAATGGAGGTACGATAAGTGCAGATTTGGAGCACTAGAATATCACAGGGCTTACAGCAGAGAGGTGTGTGTGTGTGTGTGTGTGTGTGTGTGTGTGTGTGTGTGTGTGTGTGTGTGTGTGTGTGTGTGTGTGTGTGTGTGTGTGTGTGTGTGTGTGTGTGTGTGTGTGTGTGTGTGTGTGTGTTTATGTGACTCCTCAGCACCATCTCTCCTCTGTGTGAGGGTACCAACACACACACACACACACACACACACACACACACACACACACACACACACACACACACACACACACACACACACACTTATGCTGTGGATGTACTTGACTTCAGTACAGTACCGCCACCATGGCATCGCAGCACCCGAACATGATACACTGGTGCCAAAGGTTTTCAATACGGTAGACCAGGGGTCACGTGATTGCGCACACCCATGGTTCTCGTTCTTGATTCTCATTGTGTGTTGGTCACAGTAATTTTAGATGCAACGGCAAGCATGTAATGCCCATAAATGAATTAGTAATTGTTGGTTGAAGAGCTGCAATGCATATGCTTCAAAGATGGTCCACTGAAAACGTGGTCAACTGGTAGGGCACTCGCCTGCCATGCGGCTTACCCGGGCTCGATTCCCGGCCCCTTTGCCGACCCCTCCCCGTCTGTCTCCCAATTCGCTTCCTGTCCACCTCTCACACTGTCCTATCAAATAAAGTCGAAAAAGACAAAAAAAAAAGAAAACGGGGGCGCTGTGGCGCAGTGCGCTAAGCCCTTCACATTTGGGCTTGCATTTCCCGACCCTTCCCCATCTCTCTATCCCAATGATGTCCTGTCTCCTCTCATACTATCCAGTAACAATAAAGGCCAGAAAAGGCCCCAAAAAACAAACTAAAAAATCCATACATTAGTGACACTGGCTGTCGTTGCGCCGCCCTGACGTGTGCCACTGCTGAAACATCACTAACCTGTGTGTGTGTTTGTGTGTGTGTGTGTGTGTGTGTGTGTGTAGATCGTCAGGACCTTGAGGAGTCGGACAAGGTGGACGTCCTGCAGGAGCCGCTGCTGGAGGCCCTGAAGCTCTACGTCAGGAACCGCCGGCCCCACAAGCCACACATGTTCCCCAAGATGCTCATGAAGATCACAGACCTGCGCAGCATCAGCGCTAAAGGTAGGCACACACGCTCACACACACACACACACACACACACACACACACACACACACACCCGACGTACACGTACACACACACGCACGCACACCCACACCAGACGCACGCACACACATACACACACACACCACACGTACACACACACACACACAAACCAAACATATACACACACACACACACACCAAACGTACACACACACACACACACACCAAACGTACACACACACACATACACACCAAACGTACGCACGCGCACACACATACACACCAAAACACCAAATCAAGCCTCTCAGTTCTATACTTATGGGCAACTTCCATTGGCTCCTATTCTAATGAAATAAAAGAATGCTAACCAATGGCCCAGAACAAGCTTACAGGAATAACAACTATAATGCCTCTCTCTCTGTGTCTCTCTCTCTCTCCCTCTCTCTCTCACTCTCCCTCTCTCTCTCTGTCTCTCTCTCTCTCTGTGTCTCTCTCTCACACTCTCTTTCTGTCTCTCTCTCCCTCTCTCTCTCACACTCTCTCTGTCTCTCTCTCTCTCTCTCGCTCTCTCCCCCTCTCTCCAGGTGCGGAGCGTGTGATCACCCTGAAGATGGAGATCCCGGGCTCCATGCCGCCTCTGATCCAGGAGATGCTGGAGAACTCTGAGGGGCTGGAGAGCCAGGGTGGCGGGGCGCGGGGCGGAGGAGGAGGAAAAGGAGGAAAAGGAGGAAAAGGAGGAAAAGGAGCCAAGGCGGGCAGCTGTAGCCCCAGCCTCTCCCCCAGCTCCGACCACAGCAGCCCCCCGCCACCCTCGCCCTCCCCTTCCCCATGATGGAACCTCCCCTCACACTCTCTCTCACACACACACACACACACACACACGTAAACACACACACACACAGCACTGTGGATGCCACCGGCCCGACAACACCTCCACCAACCCAGCAAACACCTGACAACCCATCCCACCCCGCTCCTTGCCTTCCTCTCCTCTCCTCTGCCTTTCCTGGTACCCCCCCACCCCTGCCTTTCATTCCTGCTTCACTATTGCCCTGAGCCCCCCCCTACCCCCTTCCCCCTACCCCAAACACCTGACCCCAGGCCTATTGTTTTTTTTTTCGGGGAGGGAGGAGAACTGCATTGGGTTTGGATTGGGCTGGGCCGGGCCGGGCCGGGTCGGGTCGGGTTGGACCAAACAGCGGGACCAGGACCTCCATTTTTCCCCCCCTGTTGAGTGGTCTTCTGTTTTCCACCCCTTGAAAATAAAAACACTCGGGGAGAGTTGGGGCAGACATTTCAATGGGTGGCCAAGGGGTCCGGATCACGTTTGAAGAAACACAAAGCTGTTGCTTTGTCACTTGGACAGGAGACAGGAGGATGAGGGTTGAGGGTTGGGGGATGGGGGATGCGAAGACCCCTGGATCAGAGGACCACCTGACAACCACCCACCCACCCAGCCAGCCCACCACCGCACTGCCCGACCCCATCCTGACACCCCCCCGCCCCCTCCTCCAAACTGGACCCCCCCCCTCCTGGACACCTTTCCTGCTGAGCAAAGAGTGTTTGGGCCTGTGGGGATGGTGTGATGGTGGTCGTGATGATGGGGGTAGAGGTGGGGATTGAGGCAGGGGGCATGTTGGGTGTGCTGCACCCCCCCCAACCCCGGGCCACTGATGGCCCAGATCTCAGCCAGATGCTGCCCTCCCCTCCCCCTCCTCCTTCCCTCCAGTCACGTCGCTCCGTCCAGACGCCACTGTGTCTAGGCCTGTGACAGTCAGGCCTCTGCTCCACCCCTCTCCACCCACCGGACCGCAGAGACAAGGCGCTGGTCAGGCGCCGGGCCGGGTGGGAGGAAGTGAGGCGTGTCCACTTCCTGTGCTGTTCTGTCCACGTACTGTAGCTGTGTGAGTGTGAATGGGCACTTGTGTGTTCAGGTGTGCGTGGATGCGTACGCCGCAAGAGCACGCGAGACACCACACCTCTTCTGTCTGGGCCACTTCTGCCTGTGGAACCCTCCAGACCTGTGAGAATACTGATTGGCTGCTTTGGGACTCGGGCTAGGAGGCAGCAGCCAATGAGAGGAAGAGGAGGAAGAGGAGGAGGAAGAGGAGGAGGGAGACCCATGGACTGATGTGAGGTCTCCCCACGTCCAGATGTCTTCAGGGACATTTCAAAACTTTCAACAAAAAACCCTTTCTTTTCTAACAAGAGATATATGAATATATAAAATATCTATATTGACAGAAATAAGAAACTGATGAAAAAAAAATTGAATTGTCTTAGGTGGAATGATGCATTAAAAAAAATAAGTTGTTTTTTTTCTTTCTTATTGATTGATTATCGTCCCTCATAGATACAGTTGTGTTGAACTCTGCCACCAGCTACTCTTGACACACAGATACACACATGCACACACGCACACACGAGTTTGTATTCACCCCTTAGATGACTAAAGTGGTCATTTGTGGAACTGAGGCAAAGGGAGTGAAACACCCCTCACCCCACCCCCCCACACACAGACACACACACACACACACACACACACACACACACACTGTTCATGTCATGCACATCCCTTAAAGTCACCGTCACATCTCTGTGACTCTCCCAACCAAGCGGTGAAACCACCACTGCAGCCACAAAGGGCTGTTATCATGATTATGGTAAAGAAAGACGGGAGGGAAGGAAATATGAAGGTCTGGAAGATGACAAGACACAATGGAGTTTTGAGGGAAAAGATTGCGGTGGAAAAAGATTGTTTTAGTCAGGTCTGTTGGAGCAAATTACCGATGCAAGAGCCTGTTGCCAAGGACACTCTGTACACTATTTGTATTCACGTGCAGGTTTTCTCTTCTGGGAAAGGGTGGGTGAGTCCTGTCCATCACATGTGAATGCCTTTCATGTTCTTCCTTTCTTTGTCTTTCATTGTCATAGTTTTGTTTTTTGACGATTTTTTTGTTTCGTTTTTTTTTTTGTTTTTGTTTTTTTTGCGCTGAGTTGTCTGAAGGGCTGGTAGACAGCTGGGGGACAATGGCCGTTGAACTAATAGGGCTGTCAGGAATGGATGCTACTGACTGGTGTTCCCCTCCACAGACTGTGGTGATGGTTTATTGTTTTTTTTTGTTCAAAGGTCATGAAAACATTTTTTTTTTACCTCCCTTATGCAAAATTGGATTGTCCTGCATACATGGAACACACACAACATTAGTCCCGTATACACGGGCGCACCCAACCTCTCTCCTACTCACTTTGTCCCGCTAGGCTACATAAAGTAGCTACACACACACACACACACACACACACACACACACACACACACACACACACACACACACACACACACACACACACACACACACACACACACACACACACAAAAAAACACACCTGTCAGAGCCCCCTTCCCTGACCCATTGTCTGTGCTCCATCCTTAGTGTACTACGTGTGTCTGTGTGTGTCCTCAACAACAGTACTGCCTCTACCGCGCACACATTCAGTGCACCGCACCGCACCGCACCGCAACCCACAACATAACTGCCTCTGTTTCCCCCTCCATGCAAAACACGACAGCCCTCCCTCCTCTGTGGAGCTCACTGTAGAACAACACAGGGAGTAGCACAGCTGTCTCAGACTGTGTCTTTATTTCAAAAACAAACTGGAGGAAAATAAGAACGAATATGACTGTAATCTCCTACTGCCAAAAAAAGTCATAAAATAAACGTGGCATGGCATGAGCTGTAGGTGTAAAATAGTTTTGTAAATGACAGCACTGTTATTTTGTTGTGTTCCCGTCATAGCATTGAAACATGTGGCCAGGACATTGACCCTGACCTCTGTGTAAACTGTCTAGTACACAATTTCAGATAGGGTTAAGTAAGTAAGTCAGGCGGACTTTCAGCTACCTATCAGGTCTGTAGCTGTCAGGTGTTTGCAGTGAGCTCTGCAGTGTGTCTCTCTCCTCTCTCTGAAGTGACCCACCTCTTACTCACCGCGTCGGGATGGCTCAGAGATGATCAGATGTGCGTAGCGTACACACTGACGTACTGAAAAGTTGCAATGCGTTCTAGTTAGCAATTTGTCATGACCGCGTGTGCGCTCCTGCATCAATCGGCTCGGTTTTCGTGCGTCATCTCGAACGCAGTGGCCATCTCCTTTCCTCTGACCTGTCCCCTTGTCCTTCGTCGTCTCCTCTTCCTCCTTTCCCTACACCCACCCACCATCACTGCCCCCCCCCTCTCTCTCTTATCCTGACCCGCCCCCCTCATCCTCCCACCCACCATCACTGCCCCCCCCCTCTCTTATCCTGACCCCCCCCATCATCCACCCACCCACCATCACTACCCCCCCCCTCTCTCTTATCCTGACCCCCCCCATCATCCACCCACCCACCCACCATCACTGCCCCCCCCCCCTCTCTCTTATCCTGACCCCCCCCCCCCCATCATCCACCCACCCACCCCCATCACTGCCCCCCCCCCTCTCTCTTATCCTGACCCCCCCCCCCCCCCATCATCCACCCACCCACCCACCACCACTGCCCCCTCTCTCTCTTGTCCTGTGCCCTTGCCCCAATCATCCACCCGCCTACCATCACTGCCCCCTTGTCCTGTCCTGCCCCCTTCCTTGCCACCCACCAACATCACTGCCTCTTATTGGACAATCACCAAGCCTGTGGCCAATAGCACTGCCTCTGACAACACTTCCTCTTCCTCCTCCTCCTCCTCTTACTCGGGTCTGTCCGTCCATCGATCTGTCTGGCTTTCTGTCTGTCCGTCTGTCTGGCTTTCTGTCTGTCCGTCTGTCTGTCATACATTCACAACAACACTGCCTCCGCACCATGGATGCCAACACGAGCCACAGTTTCCTAATACACATCAGACAATGAAAAGTAATTTAAGCTAAATAAAACGAACAGGTGAAAAGCAGAACACAAATAGCTACGCAAAATCACTGTGTCGCAGCCAAAGCAGGGTCTCTTTTTCTACACATATTCACTCGCTCACATTCTCTTTCTCTTCTCATTGTCTTATCTTTGCCCTCTTGACCTCTTATTCTTGTACACACACACACACACACACACACGCGCACACACACAGAGGATGGACAGCTGCTTACGGCAAACCTTTTCACCCATCACGAACTTGGCACAACTCTCTCGTCTTTTCCCTTCACACTTGTAATACAGCCGGACGCACAAAGATGAAACTGTTATTATTGTCAGATCCTTGGATGAAGAGAATGAGGATGTTTAATAAAGAATCATGTTTTGTGTGTGTTTATGAAAATGGTGATTCTGTCTAGTCATTTTTTGTTAATAAACAAACACTGAATTGAACTAAGCAGTGTTTTAAGGCAGCTCGTGGAGTCTTTGGTCATTTTGAGGATAACAGGGTTGAAACTGAATGCAGTGCATAAATACAGTAGGCCTATACTGTATACTGTACATATATATAGTATATATTTTTTATTACCGTAGGCTTATTTTATATTAGGCTATGTTTTCGGTCGCATTGTTTGTTTTTTTTGTCTGTCTGTCTGTCAGCAGGATAACTCAAAAAGATTAAATTTTCTCGAGTTGTTGGATATTTTAGTGGTGATCTGGATCATAATCCGGATCCGGGAAGTTTTTAAAAGATTCTTCATCATTGCGGCATAGGGTAGCCTGGTGAACCAGCGCCACCCGCTGGACGGCAAAATGTTTTGTCTACGGGTCCACATTTAGTCTGGTTAATCAGGCTAGGCATAGGGCATATTTTTACATTCCAGTTTCTAACTCATCAAAAACAAGGCAGAAAGACTTGGAAAAAAATAGGGTGTGACAGTCAAACGTACACCTCCCTCCTAGACACTGTTCTACCTCTGACCAACTGTTGGGAAATGGGTTTTTGTTCACCAGATACAGAAGACTTATATCATCCACATGTGTTTTCCATGTTTTCCGGGTATTTAAGTGTTGCTCTGATAATGCTTTTAAACACATTTCAGTGTTTTTTCCCATCTCTTGAATGGCTTTGTTTTGAGTTTCCAACCTAATGACGGCTTGCATCACTTCCCAACAGTTGGTCAGAGGTAGAACAATGTCTAGGAGGGAGGTGTATTGACTATTTTCCATTGCAGGTCTGGTAGGCCTACAGCTCAACACAACACGACCCAGCCGCCACTTTTTTGCTTTACAGACAGACACGACATAGCTCAATCAGAAAGCAAAAAGGGGCGGCTGAGTCGCACTATGTCGAGCTGTAGGCCTTCCAGAAAACCGGCAGTGGAAAAGGGGCATCCTTGTGTCCAGGTCAACAATTTCATCACCATGCAGTTGGTTGTGTACAATTCTCAGCTTATTCGTACATTATCAATTGCTTTTGTCATATCACAAAGCATTGTCACTGAATACACAAAACTATCTCAAACCCCAAAACATTTAGGCCCTATGTCATATTATAAGTCTTGACATGCAAAATGATTTACCAAGCTGCCATGATGTGTTAAGCACTGTATAATTTCCATTGGATTTTTGTCTATAAATGTGATCTGAATTGTTCAATTGCTCGCTGGTAAATATTGATCTCTCTAATCAAAAGCAGTAGAAGGGAAAGACAAAACAGGCATGCAATACAACAATAGGCACTATACTGCATTACATGACTCTATGCCTCCGTATTGTTCAGTTTAGTATGGGCTGAACACCTCTAAACATCTTTTAACTACCGGTCAATGTCACAAGATGGCAGTCCTAGACCATTTTGACGAGAGACTGAACTTCTGACAATGCCTCTTGAGTAGCCTAACCAAACAAATATGGAAGTTCAGGAATTTGGCAATTGTGTTAAAAATGCCATTTACAGTGCCCTCCATTATTATTGGCACCCCTGGTTGAGATGTGTTTTTTAGCTTCCAATTATTATTATTTTTCTCTAAATAATATGGGACCTTAATGGAAAAAAAGAGAAAAATCCAACTTTCAATACAAGTGCATTTATTCAGTGGGGAAAAAATCCCACATAAAGAAATAATTATTTGACATCAAATAATGTGTGTCACAATTATTAGCACCCCTGTTGTTAATATTTTGTACAACCCCCTTTTGCCAACAAAACAGCACCTAATCTTCTCCTATAATGTTTCACAAGATGGGAAAAGACAGAAAGAGGGATCTTCAGCCATTCCTCTTTGCAGAATCTCTCTAAATCATCCAGAGACCTGGGTCCTCTCCTCTGTACTCTCCTCTTCAGCTCACCCCACAGGTTCTCAATGGGGTTGAGGTCTGGGGACTGAGATGGCCATGGGAGGAGCTTGATTTTGTGTCTGGTTAACCATTTCTGTGTAGATTTGGCCATATGTTTAGGGTCATTGTCTTGCTGAAAGACCCAGTGACGACCCATCTTCAGCTTTTTGGCAGAGGGCAACAGATTTTGATTTAAAATGTCCTGGTATTTCAAAGCATTCATGATGCCATGCACCCTAACAAGCTTCCCAGGGCCTTTGGAAGCGAAACAGCCCCACAGCATCACTGACCCACCCCCATACTTCACAGTGGGTATGAGGTGCTTTTCAGCATGCGCATCTTTCGTGGCACGCCAGACCCACTTAGAGTGTTTGTTGCCAAAAAGCTCAATCTTGGTCTCATCTGACCAAAGCACACGGTCCCAGTTGAAGCCCCAATACCGCTGGCCGAACTCCAGACGTTTGCGTTTATGATTGTGGGTGAGGAAAGGTTTTCTCCGTGCATGCCTCCCAAACAGCTTGTTGGCGTGTAGACAGCGCCTGATGGTTGATTTGGAGACTTTGTGACCCCAGGATGCTACCATTTGTTGTAATTCTGTAACAGTGAGCTTTGGAGATATTTTGATTTCTCTTACCATCCTCCTCACTGTGCGTGGTGGCAAAATAAACTTGGGTCCTCGTCCAGGCTTGTTTACCACTGTTCCAGTTGTTTTGAACTTCTTAATTATTCCTCTCACAGTAGATATGGGCAGCTGCAGTTGAGTGGCAATCTTCTTGTAGCCTCTGCCTGACCTGTGAAGGTCGACGCACATCTGCCTCACTTGTATGCTGTGTTCCTTTGTCTTTCCCATGTTTAAGAGTGGATAAGAGAAATGGCCTCGGTGTCACGTCATAGTTATACCCCAGGGAAACAGGAAGTGATGAATTACTAATTAAATGTTCCTACATACTCTGGTAAACTTTGTAAACTACTGTAGAAATGACAGAAATGCTTCAATTATATTTATTTCCTGGGAATTGTTAAGGGTGCCAATAATTGTGGAACAGGTGATTTAATGAAAAATAATTATTTTTTAGTCAGGGATTTTTTTTATTTTCCTACAATTCATTTCAGTTGAAGGCTACATTTTCCTAAAATTTTCAGTGTGACAGTATTCTTCTGCAATAAACACTGAATTTATTTTAAGGCTTTTAACACATCTCAACCAGGGGTGCCAATAATTATGGAGGGCATTTAAATACAATCTCTTACAAATACAATGTCTTAGTTCAAGTTGCTTAAGCAGTAATTTTAGAGGGGGGTTGCTGTGGCACAGCACACTAAGCCACCGTACCAGGTGCAGGTGACCCGGCTTCAAGTCCGGCCTGGGTCCTTTATCGACTCTACTCCGTCTCTCTCTACCATTCTCTTCCTATCATCTTTTCACTGTTCTTTCTACTCAAAAGGCATAAAACCCCCAAAAACACTTTTTAAAACAATGGGCCTACTGAGCATACGTGTACATGTGAGCAATATCACCATGTTAAATGGAATGGTGGCAGTAGGCCTATTTGGTTTGCGTACGAGCGGTGTGAACTCTATTCATTCTGAATGTGGCCCGTGTTCCAGGAATATTTTGGTTGCAGAATGCTGTTCCACACATGTAATCGGAATAATCCGGAAGTTGTTTTAAACCGATTACCAATTACAATATTCCGTCTGAAATTGGAATATTCTGTGCATGTAACTACACTCACTTAGTGGCGGTGTAGCATTTTACCAAAATTATGATGTAACTTAGAGAAAAGAATAGATGCTCCATAAATTATGTGTACAGAATGTTCTGTTGTCCAAAACTCAAATAAACCTCTAGGTTCACACAGGGGCAGTCAACCCTAATACCCCAAGAATTATATTTAAGGAAGCGAAAAAGGTCATTTTTTGTTGATGCTGTCATTTCATTTTAGCTTATTGGTGAAAGATACTTGGCCAGCATTCTCATTTAACTTATTTGAATCCCTTGTAAGGTCAAATGCTGGCATGTTGCTGAATTAAGTAATTCTGTAGTAATGTCAATGTACTGTATGAATGATTGTAGAAGTCACTGATAATCCAGCAGTGTTTCTCAATTTTTTTCTGACCAGGGACCACTTTGTCCCCCCAAAAAATGTTCAGGGACAACCTATAAACTGAATTGACACCAACTTTGTAACAAATACACAGTATGTAAACTAGTTTAAAAAACATGGCAAAATGCAACTTTTATTAGTAAAATCCAATACAATCATTTTTTTTTTCATTGACATCAAATAATTTATGCTTGAAATAAATACACATCACAATATTTGCATCAGCTTCTCTGAGAAGTTCACACACCACAGCAGCATTTGTCTTCCATCTTCACTGATACTTAATTCGGTAACACTTTACTTGACGGCGGTGTCATACTGTAAGCATGCCATTACAGTGTCATGACACAGTCATAGATAAGTCATAAACATTATGTCCATGTCATAAACATTTTGACTGTTGGCCTTAGGTGACCTCTGTTAACCTTTGTCTTTGCCATAACCGAATGTCACTTAAGGCCAACAGTCATAAAATGTTTATGACATGGACATAATGTTTATGACTTATCTATGACTGTGTCGTGACACTATTATGACACTGTAATGACATGCTTATGACATTGGCGTGAAGTAAAGCGATACCCTTAATTCAAGTAAATGTACTTCACACTTCACACACGCTTGCTACCAAAACAGGTGCAATACACTCCTGAACCGCAAAGAACCCCGGAGGGCTATACCAAAAAGCTGGTTCAGTAGTAAACCAGGTTAAGCTAACCATGTTGTTGAGGTAAATCATCTAATAGAAGAGCCTGGAATCTTCCTATTGCCAGGTTTACCTCTTCCTGCATGCAGTTGTAATGCTGACACTACCCTGGACTTGTCAGTACCTGAGGTTTTTTTTTCTTCTTCTTCAGCCTTTTCCAAGATCTTGGTCATTGTAATGGGGGCAGCGCTTTGTTTACATTTCACAAAAACATTTTTTATTTATTCCTAAAAACATCCAAAAGGTTATACAACATCAGCAGACAACTAGGAAACAGTGGTACCTTTTGGGAAAATATTTGGAGTAGGCCTATGTAAAAAAAAAAAAAAAAAGTAAACAAACGCTGCCCCCATTAAGGGCCGTACACACACATCGCTGCTATTTACTAGCTTCTCGCTTGTTCGCCTAGTCGCCACTCTTTCATGGAACGTTCGCTGAAAGTTCCTGTGGCTTTAACTGCCAATGTACAGGCGAGAAGTACCGAACTCTGCCTTCCAATTGGTTACTCGCTTACTCGCCTCACTCGAAGATAAAATATTTTCAACTCGGGATCCGCCCACATCGCATCGTTGTACAGTACTCGCCTACTCACCTGTGAGTCTCACTGGAACACATTGACATTCTATTGAGTTCATTCGCTGAGCGAGTAACTAGCAGCGACGTGTGTGTACGGCCCTTTAGAATAGCTCATATCTCGGAAAGGGCTGAGCCGAAAAATGTGGCATCACCGGGTACTGACAAGTCCAGTGTCGCGTGAGCAATACAACAGCATATTGAAAGTGACTGAACTGGTCCTTTAAGTAAGCCTGGTTTGTTACCTCACAATGTTCTTAGTATACCCCCCTGGTGTTGAATGAGGTGGTAGCACCAGAGTGGCCGAATCTGCTGAGCAGCCACAAACCAAACAGCAGATGAGGACATTGGCAATGGACCAGGGGCCTGTGCTAAAGAAGCTGGTTCAGGCGTAAACCAGAGTAAGTTAAGGGGTAAATCATCTAATAGAAGAGCATGGAGACCTCATTTTAAAATAAGGACTCAAGGCTCTTCTATTTGGTGATTCACCTCTTAACCTGGTTTACTGCTGAACCAGCTTAGTAGTATAGGCCCCAGGTGGCAACATTGTAATCTGACACTGATTTGAGAGCCACAGGTTAAACCTGGCCTGGCATGTTTTTAGGCTTGTTGAAGGTGTAGATTCTACTGAACTGGTAGCCAGGCCGTGCTCTCCTAGTGAGGCAACACCTTCAGCGACGGTGTCGGGAAGCATACAACCATTGGCAAACCAAGGGAGGCAGGTCAACCATGCCGTTTGGGAAATGTCAATTGTTACGCTCTTGGTCAGACCAAGTCTCGAAGAGATCTGAAAGTCGACGATAATCAGGATACTGAACTGGCACCAGTTATAAGGAAAGACACGTTATGACATCAGCAGGACTGTTGACTTTGGGCGTTTTATATCCAGTGGCGGCTGTGTCTCTGGGGAGTACCTCCATTTCCACGCTCAACATACTGCTTCAGATTATAATGGTTTGTGGTTAAAAGGATACATAACCGCTAACCAAAGCAGAATACGTTGGTGAGTTATACTTATCTACTTTATATACTCCGCTACTTGGGAAAATATCTTAAGGTAATTTGAATGGGTTTAGGTCATGCTTGTTGGTACTAACTTCATAGGCACAGTACGAGACAGTTTCCCTCACATGGATTAAACCTAGTACTGGACTGAAGGATTTTTTTTTTATACTGATGATTTCAAAATGGGGGTCTCACTCCAAATCCATAAGGGGAAAAACGGCAATATCTGTCCATCAATGAGCAACATCAGTCCGCGAAAAAATTAAAAATGAAAACACGATCATATTTCAATAATCCAACAATGACACGGAAAAAGGCAACAGTCAAAGGTTCTTTTAAGGGCTGTTCAAGGCAAAAAAATAAAATAAAAACTAGTGTCAACAAACAAGTTGTAAATAATGCTGCGTTTCAGAAGGTCTATGAAGCTCGGTGGGGCAGTGGCGCCACTCCCCTTGCAGTGCTCACCAAATCGATGTCATACGGTCCGGAGAGAAGGTTCTAAAGGTGTAAATAGCACATAGAGTGGAGTAGAGTACAGTGTGGAGAACTGGAGAACATGGAGGTTGGAGGTGTACTGTATAGTAGTGTGTTGGAGTTGTATAGTAGTGTCAAAAAAAGGCAGGACGCCAAGGCACTCTTCTTAGATAAAACCGCTTTATTATAGAGGGTAGTTCATGTTTGAACTTAAATAAGCAGACTGCTTGATTTACCTTGTGCCCTGATGAAGGCCTTGTTGCGGGTCAAAACATGTTGGCAGTGGCAGTATTTTTGAATATTTAAGTTCAAACATGAACTAGCCTCTATAATGAAGCGGTTTTATCTAAGAAGAGTGCCTTGGCGTCCTGCCTTTTTTTGATATTTTCTACATCTTGGCCAAAGAGCACCTTCAAACCTCCACCAGTTTTACCACTTGAACGCCGCAGCCCTCCAGCCCTCTCCCTTTGTATGGTAGTGTGTTGGAGTTGTATAGTAGTGTGTTGGAGTTGTATAGTAATGTAATGTAGAGTGTTGGAGTGAGGGAGACAAAGATAGTGGACCAGGACGACAACAACATGACGTGGAGTCTGGAGTCATTTCTGCATGGCACAGGTGGCGCGTGTGTGTTTGTGTGAGTGTGTGTCCGCCTGTGTGTGTGTGTGTGTGTGTGTGTGTGTGTGTGTGTGTGTGTGTGTGTGTGTGTGTGTTAACCCAGCGAGTTTTGCTTCTTCAGGCTGTTGGTGCGCTTCACGCGTTCCTCTGGAGTCTTCTTGTACCAGCTCCTGTAGCAGGGGGGCAGTGTTGCCAAAGAAGTTAAGCTTTGCATGTGTCTCACATTACTGGTTCAAGAAAGAGGCCGCACCTTGCATAGCAGTGTTTTTTATTGCACAGACGCGTTTCGGCATAAAAAACACTGCTATGGAAGGTGTGGCCCCTTTCTTGAAACATTGAATTTGAAATTTGGGCCAGCACCCTCAGAGATTTAAATAATTAAGAGTGACGCCTGCTCCAAGAAGAAAATCTCACATTACTGGGACATGACTAAAATGCTTGTTTTAAGTGACATACCATGTGATTCCTTATGTTTAAACGTATGTAAAGTGAAATGTGGGATATGGAATTACCTAAAAAGTGTAAAAGGTGTTACATTTATTAGGATTTTATGCGCTATATTTCATTGATAAGTGTACTTTTTTAACATTGGGACAGGTATGATATATTTTAAAAATGTTGTTATATATTTTTTCAAGTTTTTTTTCTTCAACATTTATCCAAGAAATGTTGATTTCTTAGTAAGGGTGGGCGATATATATCGTCTGCGAAATTATCGTGGATGTTGTTTTGACGCTAAAATCAACAAAGCACTGTGACAGGACTCGTCCAGACAGTTGTGAACTGGAGAATAAGTCTGTGAACCAATGAGAAGACAGTGCTGAGGGGGGCGGGCGTTTTGGCAGACTGGTTGGGAGACAAGAAATCTCTGTGTCACTCGTGCAGCACTGCTGCTGATGGGCAGTGGAGGAGAGTTGCTGTTATCCAAATGGTGCATTTACATGAGGAAACCAGCCATTGCATGATGCTGAGGGCGTTTTGGAACTATGTGCTTTAACCAGCAACCATCTGTGATTATGGAAAGCCAAAGTTAGGAGGAGAAATAGCTTTGTCTCTGGTCTGAGAATTCGCTAGTTAGCACACTAGTTAGCGAAATAGGCTAAGCAATGTTGTTCTCTACAACTATTACAGTGGCTGTTACTCACTACTCAAACACCCACCTGCATGTATAGATATCATAACTGCTTAGGTGGACAAGTAGGCCTAATTGTTAAGTTAGACTGGCGCAGTGAGTTAAATTACATGTGTGAAATTGAGTCCTATGAGACCAGCTGGCGGCTAATTGGTCTTATAGGACTCAATGTTAACTGCTAGCTTGGAGGTAAAATTTGCACTGCCACACCCAGAGAACGGTTGAAGGTATATAGTCGAGTACATCTATGGCCAAAATGCACCAAACCCCAAAAAAATTGATACAAAAGGTTTTTCAACTGATTTCAATACATCCAGCTGTCCTTACTAACATACTAAAAATCTAGGAAAATCTAACTTCAGGAAAGGTGTCATTTTCAAGATCAAAGTTTTTTCAAATAAAGGTTATTACATGATAATTACATTGACATGAATGAACATGTTTTCTGGATCTGTTTGGTTTGAGTGCTGTTAGGTTGGATAAAGACACTACCGCAATGATAATATCCATGTGCTGTTTGTCAGGGAACATCATCAGTGATGAATCATGGTGTCACTAGGTATTTTGGGTCTTTCAGCAGCTGAACTGAATAGACAGGAGCCACTACATGTGTAAGTAGAGGGCAAGGTGAAATGGTTGGTACTGGAGACAGACAATGTCCTGAAAGGAACATATGGCTTTAAGCATAGCTTTCAGTTAAGCCAGAGTAGGGCCTGATGTAGCTTTATAGGCAAGGGTCAGGGCCTTGTATTCAATTAGGGCATGAAAAAGAGGAGTGGCATGCAGTGACATTTGCAAAGGGCTTATTGCACAAGCTGGAAGACCAGTCAGGAGGGAGTTGCAGTAGTTCAGGTCAGATGGACAATATCAGAAGTTCAGTCATTCAGGTCAGATACAGTCTGATTTGTATGTATATTTAACAGTGAGAAGCGACATGACTAGGAAACTGAGGCTATGTGGTTAGAGAATGATAGATGGTCATTAGTAATGACACCTACATTTCTTGTGGCCTTATTTGAGGCAACAGTAGCAGAATCCATATTGAGTTTTATATCATGGCAACCTAAATCTTTGGCTGGGATCACCAGCAGTGCAGTTTGGGTGAGGCTCAACTGAAGATGGCATTCCTTCATACTTGTGGATAGTTCAGAGGCAAGTGGTAATGTGTGCGTAGACCGTGGAGTCATCTGGCACAAAGTACAGAAGTAACTGTGTTTCATCGGTGTAACAGTAGTATGAGAAGCTGTGAGAACAGATAACATGGCCCAGTGACGTGTTGTACATGGCAAATAGGAGTCCCAGGATCGGCCCTTATGACACATCTGTGGAGAGGCTATGATTTGAGAACAGCTGACCTTGTCATGATACATGCTAAGAAAGATACCACCAGACTCAAAGAATGTCTGGAAGAACTTTAGAAACATAAAACTCTTTATTTACATCTAAATAATCATGTTTTGAAAAAAAAAAAATGCTAGCTGATGTATCTGCAGAAGGATTTTTAGATGTACTACAAAACAAAAAAGATGTCCATAATCTTTTCTGAAGATTTCTTCTAGCTTACTAGAAACAAAATAAAAGAGTAATTTTGAGCTTGGCTTTTTCAGATTTTGAGTTTTTGCATTTTGAAATTTAATGCATATTTAATTAGATATAGTCCAATTACCATATTAAAACATAACATTTCAGAAAACTTGCAATACATTTTTTTCTCACAAATATGTGAGTAATCACTGGATTAAGTTTTATGGTGAGATCGGCAAGCTAATTTTTTTTGGCCTATTCACCTGGAGTGTCTCTCGACCCTTATAATAAGCCTATGGCAGCCATGTTGAAAATAACTCATTTCCCAAAGTCAGATTTTACTAGATTTTTAGTATGTCATTTAGCAGGTCCAATAGTAATAGAATCCATAAAAAAACCTTTTGTATCAATTTTTTTGGGGTTAAACCCTAAATGTACTCGCCTAATAGACCCCTTGCACCTCCCTTGACAACCGTCGTCAGGACGAACTCAGAGGACAATCGCGCTCCGAACGCAGTGCGCAGCCCGTTGGAATAGCCAGATTACTGCAGATCAGTGGTCGGCAATTTCGTTTGTATACGGACCAGTTCCCGCCCTCAGAATTAAAATAATGAGATTCTAGAAAAAAATAGTATCTGAACTTGACAGTAGGCCTACCGATATTCCTCTGTAGACGTCCGTTGTGCTTCAAACTTTCTGGCCAAAGGACCACTGAACTGAATTGACGCGCTCGAGCTGTAGGCACTGCAAATCCATGTCACTTGCTTTGTTAGACCCGTGTATACATTTCAATGCTGTCTTATATTTTGGTGAAATGTCAAGATAATGTTACAAATATTAATATCCTAGTCATAAAAATAAGGATGGCTATTAGAAATAGCCCCTGCAGACTGAAGCTTTTGCAGTGGTGGCGCCAACTGAAAAATGAGATCATGCTGGGGAAAATATAGCCTATCCACGCGTAAAATAAACAATGCGCAGCGTTTAGGCCTACGCCTTAATATTTGAATCTATACAAGGTCAGATTAAGAGTAGTCTACAGTGTGGAGTCAATGGCCAGTCTGTTGTGCTACAAGTGTCAGATTTTAGATGGGCTTTTGGTGTGAATACCCCCCTTGGTACAAAAGGATCTCGGTAATCTCGGTTAACACCATGGAGGTCCTGTTTTCGATCGTTTGCGTTTCTTCCAACACACCACCGTGTTTTAGCCTAGGCCTAGGCCTACATGCTTTCTGTGAGACATTTGCCAAGTTGGAATGGCGCAGCGAAAAGTTGCCTACAAAAAACAGCAGGCGCTGACAGCGTCTATATCGGTCCCATTGCCACTGAAGACACAAAGGCTGTGCGCGCCCCCTGATAAATTTGATGGCTTTGTGATCAAACCATCTCACTCGCTGCACAACTTTGATTAATCTTACATTTAGTGGGTGGAATTTAATGAATTTGACCCGCATTGATGACCACCTTGTTGCTGTTGGAACAGGGGGCACCCCCTTTCCCCTGTCTTATTGAACATCCCCGCTGGCCGTTATAATTGCTATTGCGCATGCATAGCCATTTTGCCATTACGATATTATCATTGCTTCTTTGGTTAGCAGCCCAATTGATAATTTCACCATTCACGTTTTATTCATCAGATGATCATGGACACTCCTTGAGTGGACAATGATGATTTGTTTGATGGGTAAATGTAGATGACGTCCGCGCCTTTGTCTTACTTTATAGTTTTCGCTCGGTGCATAATTCCAAACCAAAAATGCAATGTGAAGATAAAGGAGTCGTACAGGAGCTTGATGCTGTTTAGTGAAACTGTATTAAAAGCTGAAAATAAAGAGAAGCCAAAACAGAAAGTGGGATGCAAAGGTTTCGGGTCTAGCCCGTCAGTGTTCCCATGTTTGACGGATAGGCTGAACAGTCGGAGAACAACTCCCCGTGACCTGCGCTGACATGCATTGCGTGTTGTTTTTAGTAAAATAAAGTGTCCTGGTAAGGATTTTTGTTTGCATAAAATTGAATGTTTTGTGTGCTGATGCTCACGCAAATAGGCTATATGCCTATGACTCCCGTGCGTTTTCCAACAGCAAATCACCATGCATTATACGGTCGCTTTGGGCAATACTAACGCTGTCTATTCTTTTAGCCTACCATTGGCTCCTAGCTCCACGCTGACTATTCTACTCTGACTACACCCTGTCTAAATAATCGTAAGGCATAGGCCTAAACGTTGCACATTGCAATATCTTTTTTTCCCCTGCCAGCATCCGCATTATCTCATTCCCCAGTTGGCACCACCACTGCAAAATAGGCTAGTGGTCCGTGAGTGGATTAGACGTTAAACATTATCCACATTTATAGTAGGCCTAGCCTACCGTAGCCTATTTGAGACATTCTCGTGACATTTCACAAAAAAGACAGACGCGTGTAGGCTACATTTCACGCCTCACCTAACAAAGCAAGCGACATGAATGTACAGTGCCTGTAGCTCGAGCGCGTCATTTCATTTGGTGAGAAAGTTTGAAACGCACCGTTATAACGGAAGCTTACAGAAGAATACCGGTCTATATTTGTAACATTATCTTGACATTTCACCAAAAAATAAGACGGCATTGAAATGTAGGCTATAGGCTACACGGGTCTAACAAAGCAAGCGACATGGAGTTGCAGTGCCTACAGCTCGAGCGCGTCAATTCAGTTCAGTGGTCCTTTGGCGAGAAAGTTTGAAGCACAACGGAAGTCTACAGAGGAATATCGGTACTGTCAAGTTCAGATACTGTTTTTTTCTAGAATCTGATTATTTTAATTCTGAGGGCGGGAATTGGTCCGTATACAAACGAAATTGCCGACCACTGATCTGCAGTAATCTG
>NC_085858.1:47975803-48018303 GCF_034702125.1 Engraulis encrasicolus | reverse complement strand
CGGACTCGGGCTTGAAGCAAACAGACATTGTGAAAATTGTAAGCAACCAGAGGAAACGTTTCAGTTCATGCAAATGGCAGTTTTGTGATTAAAAAAATAAGTAATTGAATATGCATAAATGAAAATGTTGGTAGGCTACTCGTGCGAGTGATTATTATTGGCTGTTTGCGCGCGCCAGTTACCAGTGGCAACATGGACGCTCACTCCGAGTCAGCCAGCAGGGATGCCGAGTCAGCTTGCTTTCTTAATAAGCGCCAAATCAACAGTTGTCAGTGAACGCATGGTCTTTTGTTGTAGGCCTAGTGTAGGCCATGTTTTAGCATGCCTTCGAGGAACATAAAATATTGAACATAAAATGACGAAGTTTGTCATTGCATTGGTCGCCAAGGATTACATTTCCAGCGTGGGCTAGCAAGGAGCATAATATGGATAACTAAGAAGATGCACACGCTACGTGGAGTATTCTAAGGTAGGGGCGGAGAGGTTTCCTGCTATTTTGTCCGCTGTGACATGTCATGTCCTTCACGTAGGTTCTTTTGTTGTCACTTTTACTGTACAGTTGTAACTATGCGCGTGCAACCTTTCCTCATTTTATAGCCTATTGACCGCATGGACATCAGGGGAAATTACATTCTCTTGGAGGGCCGAACAGGCTACTGTTCTTCGGGGTTAACTCATAGCCCATCCTTCTTAACGTCAAGGAGCGGCAACTTCACGGGGCTCGCAGGGATTTATTTGCACTAACAGTAACGTAACAAATGCTTTGATAGCCGCGCTGACTGCATCCAAAACGTATTCGTTAGTTTTCGCCTTTCTTATCCTCTCACGCCCCTCCCATGCATTTGATCACCGCACCCAACATCTCTGGTTAGTCTAACCGAAAGAAACATAAGGTGCGCTATCACATGTGTGTGTGTGCGTGCGCGTGCGTGCGTGTGTGTTTATACTTAGGCTACTATGCGTGCGTAACTAAATTAGGCTACTGCAAATTGCCTCATCCTAACGTCTTTGCCTATCCTGGCTATTTATCACGTGTTATTTTGAGTATGGAGGAGCCCACATAGAAAATCTTGCTTGCGCACAGGTTCTGTTGTTATTTCAGTGGTCTCGGGCTTCGGACAGGTTCGGACACAAATATTTTAATTAGTCTCGGGCTCGGGTCGGGGTCGATCACTTTTCTGTCGGCTGAGGGCCGGGCTCGGACAGAAAAAAACGGCCCGAGCCACACTCTAGTGTGTTTATTGCTTGCTTCATACCTGCACTGTCTGTCTGAGGTGTTTGACCTTCTCTGTGTTGAGCAGCCTACGGATGAGGAAGCCTCTGGCCACGGCTGTGAGTCGGCACAGCGCCCTCTGCTGCTCAGCACTCAGCACCTGCAGGCAGGAAAACAACCCACAGATATGAACGCATGCGTCTCCCTTCCCACACCACACACAGACACACACCCCATAACACATGCACTTACACACACACAAACTCTAACACATGCACTTACACACACACAAACTCTTAACACATGCACTTACTAGGGCTGGGCGGTTTTGGAAAAAATGAGCATCATGGTTTTCTTGATGAAAATTGACATCACGGTTTTCTGCACGGTTTTTTGATAAGCGGCGATTTCCCCCCCAAATATTAATCTTTCGGACCAAAAAAACTGAAATTAAATTTAAAAATGAGATACAATCATGAATTTAAATTAATCTCCATTTCCATTTTAGCACTTTTTCATTTCAATAATGTTTTTATAATTTATAGTTTATATTTCCCTACCCAACACTTAAAATTCCCTTTCAAGTAAAAAGGGTTAATAAATTATTATAAGCAGCTGTTTTTGGCTGTTTTTTTTTTTCAAGACAGCCCAAAACGGCATATTTCTTGTTCTACACCTGGCAACACTAATTGCTTAGTTGTCGTTGTACACCTGGCAACACTGATCACTAGGACCGCATGTTGCTTGCGCAGCGCATGACTAGCGAGTAAACACAGTGGGACAGAAACGGAACAGACTGAAGAGACACGAAAACAAACGGATTTACTTGACATTGTGGACGAAATTCTCCCGTCTCCACTTAAGTCGGTTTTACGCACGCACTTTTTACGCACCTTGATCCTGCGCGCATTCTCCCCTCTGAAATATTACCACACCCCTCGCGCTTAACTCCGAAAAACAGCGCGTAGCCCAACATGGGCGTGATATATGCTAAATGGGGGGATGAGTCTTCCCCGACTTCATCAGTTGTGGTTTCAAAGAAACCACGGAGCATGGATTTTCAGATCAACCATGTGAAAACCTCGGCAGTCCATTGAGATCCAAAACTGAACTTTAACTTTAAATTTAGAACCACATGCCAAAAGTCCTCGTGCAAAAGCATATCAAAATCTAACCTCAGCTCATTTTCACAAGCACAAGGCGAGTAGTCGAGGTGAGATAATGAGATGGAAACGCAATGTGTACCTTTGGCGGGAACTCAGCTGAGCGTTTTGGTGCGCAACAGGTTGATTGAAATAATAAACATGATGAAACGTTTGGTTAAAAATGGAGTTTGGTGTGTTGCCTAGTCAAGTCCGGAAATCAAAACCTGATTTAAAATGCTGATAATTCCCACAGTTAAAACAACACATTGTATTTGCTTACTTTTAAAAGTGCTTCTCCGCTTCTCTGTACAGCAACGTGACATTAATATCATTGGAAATATGTGGATCTCAGCTGTCCGTCAGCATATTACACTTAGGCTACATGCATGCTGAAGAATGAACAAGGAAATCGATCGTAATGAAAAAACGGAGACTTTATTATTCTGTCGCAGACATGGGAATTAATTGGACATGGGCATGCAATGCCAAGCCAGGACTTAAACGCGCAGCTGATGGGGTGTAAAAGAGACCAGAAGCGAAAAGCCAAAGACATGATCTGATATGTAGGCCTACATTTTTACGTTTAGCTGTAATGACATTCAGGAAATATTTTCTGCCTTACAAAAACAGATAGAACAACCTGTAGCCTACCTCAGTATGTGGCGGTTTTGTATGTCGGGCATCAGTTCAGAAAGTTTAATAGGTTACATGCACATATGCACGAGTTCCAATAAATCACAAAAGTGGAGGAGTTGCAATAAAAACCCTTTACTTAACGTCGTGGCTACAACATTATCACCCCGAAAATGGTGAAGGTTGTTTTGAATAGGCATACTTTGGGTGGCTGTTAGGATGACTGGAACAGCGGTCTTTAGTCTGACGTGCCTTGTCAATTTAGCCTACTTGTGCATGATGCAACGAGGTGTTTTTGGTTTTGGTTACCGTCCGTGGAGACAACATGATGATCCTCATACTGATTAATTAATTACCTGCTTTTGTTTGTAAGTTCACCGATATGAGAACATGCTCTGGGCAGCTGGTCATATTTTGTCACAATTAATGTAGGATGTTTATGTAGTGGAACTGTGAATGAATTTCGATTTGAACTCACGCTGACGGTAAGGAACATCAACAAAGCATAGGGCCTACCGTGTAACATGTTCAAAATGCGAGCCAAGCGAGCATCAAATGCAATATTACATTTTACCTCATAGTGGCGCTTGACCTTACTACAGCCCTTTGATGCGTGTAAAGGCAAACGCGCTTAAGTGCACGGGAGAATACGCTTAGGATTCATTTACATGCGAAACTCCCTGATTTTGGCCTGGCCCCACCCAAAGTGCGCAACTGGTAAAATCGCGCGTAAACCCCGCTTAATCACAGACTTGAGTAACCGCGGAGGCGCTGTTAAGCGCTTTTTTTTACTTAAGCGGGTGGGAGAATTCCGCCCAGTGTGAATATTTTCTTTGAATTAAAGGCCAAATCTAATGTAGAATGTATTTTGTCAGGTAGTTTGTGTCATATGGCGATGTATTTCGCTCCTATTTTGCTCCCAAATCATTTCAAACAATGCATCTTATCTGCCCATTGCATTTTGGAAGCTAGGCTAAATTAGCCTCAATGGCAAAACTCATAATTTTGTATATAGTTTACTTGGTATTTGGATCTCTTGCACTCACAGGGGCTGATGTATCACTATGTGTTTTTGTTTTTCTTTTATTTTGTATAAATTGTCTTATCTATGACCTGTCCTTTTGACATTACTGCCAATTTGTAATGAAAACATGATGTAATCAAGATGAGATTCCACCTTGTCTGGCAGGTGTCATTGAACTGATTAACCGGCTGCTGTCAGCCAATCACAAACCAGAGGACAATTTATAAGGGGTGTCTTCACTTTGCTTATGTAAAAACTTGAGAAAGGCCATACGGGCCGAAACGTTGTTTGTCAATAAATTGCAGCACGATGGACAAGAGTGTGCGGTACCTTCTTCTACAAAATTGATCTTGCACCCGCTACCTGCGCCTCGAAACCTCTGGTGTGCGTTGGTTTCCTCCCTCAAAAGATAGACGCTTCCCCAACCGACAGCACCCAGAATCGTCCACAAAAGATGCCGGTAACGCAATCCGACTCAGAAGCCCTCACAGGCCATTAACAAACCCAACCGAAAATGCTTTCATACAGCCAAAAAGACATCGAAGATATTTTGGTCACTGACTCTTTGTTCAGTTCACACCAAGATGGGCTCTGAGCTGTTTGATCTGACTTCACAAAGAACCAACACCTATTTTCATATGGTGACCCTGAGTGACTATGTGAGGAAAGGGATTATTCCCCGTGGACTGAGATGGCAAAAGGAACCGATGTTGGGGAACAAGACCGCTGAATTCTGCGACAGTTGGTGCGCTATCCTCAACAAATGTTCCTTCGACCTAATGACTTTATTGGTTGACAACCTGAAACAAGAACTGGCTGTGATTGACCTCGCCATCGCAGACCAAACCAAATCACTCAAGAACAGTATCCAGAATGAAACTGAGTTCAACGACATCCTCAAGAACAACGAAGAAAAAATAAAAAAGCTTTCCAACGAAATCAAAGAATTCAAGATCAAGAAATTCCAGAGAGATACGAAGGATGCGGCCGAAGGCAACGTCTACTTTTGGAGGAACCCCGCAAGAAGATCACGCCCACGCTCCACACGTAGGGCGCGCCCCGGAGAATTCCAATCCACGTTTGACAACTCATCTGATGTTTCCACTTTCATCAAGTTCCAGTTTTTTAACCAACAGATCCCACGTCACAGCGCCACAGCAGCGCGGGCGCGGACGAGGGCGAGGACGGCCCCCAAAGGCCGCACGCGGCGCGGCATCAAGAAGAAATCCAGTGGAAACACAGCCACGTTGGACGCGCACACGTACGCAGAGCACACGGACCTAACCACACAAAGCGCTGAAGAAATAACTGTCTTCAACCTCTCCAGTAAGACCCTAAATGCCTCTCATCTTTCAGTTCTCAATAAGGGTTTATCTTTTGTTCCCACTACACAACCAAATGACTTTGATGTGAAGGTTGATCTATATAAGTTTTTTCGCAACATTAGGCTGCGTGAGTTTTTTGCCACCACTCAGTCAGCATCCCAGTTGGACATAAATACATCTGAGTGACAACGCCAACACACAAATACCATCTTTCGGCCAAAAAGTGACTTCACACCTCCAGCCAACCGCAGTGCCTCGATTGAGACGTTCTGTAGATTGGTTGACCAAGATGCGACTGAACTGTTGAAAAGAAAACACGAATTCAACACACATAGTAACTTATCGGCTGATGAGAAAAAAACACTGAATGATTTACGATCAGATGAATCCCTAGTTATTAAACCTGCTGATAAAGGAGGAGGTCTTGTGGTTTTAAATCGATCTGACTATGTGAATGAATGTGAAAGACAACTGACCGATGATGTGTTTTATGAAAAATTACCTGGGGACCCAACTCGATCGTTCCAAAATTTGATCTTTGATACACTTGATGAATTTGTTCATACAGGAGACATAAGTAAAAAAGAGATGCAGTTTTTAAGAGTAGATAACCCAGTCATCCCGACCTTTTACACGCTTCCTAAAATACATAAGAACCTCCAAAACCCCCCTGGTCGTCCGATCGTGGCTGGTTTAGACTCTTTGACAGCCTCTATGTCTACTTTTGTTGATCATTTTATTCGCCCCCTAGCAGAGGCTGCACCATCTTTTATCAAAGATACTGGGCATTTACTGTCAGTTATTGACACTGTTAACCCTCTTCCAGCAGATGAGATTATTCTTGTGACATTTGATGTGAACGCTCTATATACCTGTATACCCCATGACGAAGGTTTGGAGGCATTAGAACATTTTCTTTCCAAACGAGCAACTTTCCAAAACCCATCCACAAACTGCATACTGGAATTTGCCAAATTAATCCTGACATGCAATTATTTCCTGTTTCAAGATGGATGGTTCTTACAGAAACGAGGGGTAGCGATGGGCAGTCCTTTTGCCCCGTCCTTCGCTAATATATACATGAGGTTGTTTGAAGAAAAACACATCTACATCAACAACAGGTTCACACCACATCTAATACTCTGGAAACGTTACATAGATGACGTAGTGGCCCTGTGGCGTGGGAGCATTGATGACTTAAAAGATTTCTTTACTTATCTTAATAACTGCACCGAATGTTTAACTTTTTCAATGGACTTCGATTCGACCCGTATCAGCTTCTTGGATGTGTGGATCATACGGGAAAATGACACACTTTACACTGATTTATTTACTAAACCGACAGCACACAACAGTCTTTTAAGAGCAGACTCTTGTCATCCTCTTCCACTTAAAAACAGCCTCCCCTATAGTCAGTTCTGCAGAGTCAAGCGTATCTGCAGTAGATAGGCTGATTACGCACACAACATAAACACCATGGAGTCCAAGTTTCGAGCGCGCGGATACAAGTCATCTCAAATCATCTCTGCAAACGACAAAATCATAAAAAGACACAGGTCGGATCTATTGCGTTACAGGCCAAAGAAAAAAGAAGAACCCGCCATTATATTTTCTACATGCTATTCAAAATGTTCTGAGCAACTGAAGAGTATTATTAACCGTCACTGGTACATACTCAAATCAGATATTAATCTTGGTGATGCATTTCAGAACCCACCACGAATAGTTTACAAACGTGGCAAAAACCTAAGAGACAGGTTAGTAAACTCTGATCTTCCACCATTGACTGTGCCCTCCAAGTCGGTTCTAACCCCTATTCCGGATGGTAACCGTAAATGTGGCTCCTGCGCGCAATGCAGTTATACTTATAAATGCACTACATTTAAACACCCTCATACAGGTAAAAGTATTCCTATTAAGGGCATTATCACATGTAACACAAAATCTGTTATTTATCTGATTACGTGCCCATGTGGAAAGTCATATGTTGGAAAAACTAGTAGGGAGTTAAAAGTACGCATTGCAGAGCATCACAGCACTATTCGTTGTAAAAACCTTAACTATCCAGTAGCTGCGCACTTTGTGGAAGCTGGCCATTCGGTCTCTGCACTAAGATACATAGGGATTGAGAAGGTATCTCTGCCTAGACGGGGTGGTAACCTAGAACGTTTACTATCTCAGAGAGAAAATTATTATATCCATTATCTTAAGACATTGGTTCCTTTTGGTCTAAATGTGGAATTTGAATTCAAATGTTTTCTCTAGGTAGACTCAATCTTATTGTGCAGATCATCTGGCCTTTGGTGATGGGTGTCAAGATGAGACAATACTTTTCATGACGGCCTCTAGTGGCCTGATCTTAAAATTGCAAGTGTTGCTCTCACTTTGCCTTCCCACCACGTAATTATTAGGGGTGGGCAAACATGAAAATCTTTAATCGCATTAACTCAATGACTTTCTGTGATTAATCGCGATTAATCGCATAGCGCGCGAAACCCAAAAATTATAATCATAAATCATAAATAAAATAAATCATATATAAAATAAAAATATTTTTTTAATTAATAAAATAAAATAATTAATAATAATTTGCACATGTACTGTGTAGATAACCTATGTAGGTCTAATATAATATTCCACAATGGAAATGTAGGCTATTTGCCAACCTATCAGTCTAAATGTAGTAGGCTATATGCCTATCCAATGTAGGCCTACTAATGAAACCAATCATTGCATACAATATTACAATAGGGCTATTTAAGATTGTAGGCTACTGAAACTGATATATTAGAAATTATAAACTCAAATTAGGATGGTCTACATGGGCCTACAAGAAAAAAAAGAAAAAAAAACTTGTCACTTAAAAAACTATATGTTAAAACGGCTTGCCATAATAGGCGTGCGTCTGTGAGATATGTCCCGCCTTCTCTCACTGTCAAAGACTCTCACCTTCTCTCTTATCTGTCGCTATTTTTAAGGTGTTTCAGCGACTAGAAACTAATTGAATGTCTGTGGCATTGACAGCAATTACATCTTTCAAAACAATAACGTTGACTTGACTAACACTATCTTAAATGCTGACGAAGTTGCCAATGTCGAGAAATCATAGCCTATCATGTTGATGCAGCCTACTATGCACGCGCAGCGCCATAGATACCAAAACGTTGCGTGAGGAATGTAATATTTCGCGGTAACGCTTTTTTGCGTTATTGACAGCTGATAGACAGCCAGCACAACAGTACCCTTTTCATGCTGACCGTACAATAGACTAACCTTGCGAGCTGCAAAGGCGAGCCACATGCTGCTCGAGAGTTGCGCAAGGAAGACCAGAACTGTGTACCGAAGATGTCCATTCAGAAGACGTCCTTCTGTAGGCTATGCCTGTTTTGTTTTGACTACTTTTCTAGACATTCTTCTCTGTCAGCAGTCACTGGAAGCAGCAACAAGCGCGCTGACGCTTTCAAAATAAAAGCCACACACGGTCATGAAAGGCAAAAAAAAAAAAAAAAAAACACGAAAAAACCCCTGCTGCGTTATAGCGTTAACAAAATTGTCGGGCGATATTGACCTCAATAGTTAACGCACCGTTAACGCGTTAACGTTGCCCAGCCCTAGTAATTATGTATATAGTTTACTTGGTATTTGGATCTCTTGCACTCACAGGGGCTGATGTATCACTATGTGTTTTTGTTTTTCTTTTATTTTTTTATAAATTGTCTTATCTATGACCTGTCCTTTTGACATTACTGCCAATTTGTAATGAAAACATGATGTAATCAAGATGAGATTCCACCTTGTCTGGCAGGTGTCATTGAACTGATTAACCGGCTGCTGTCAGCCAATCACAAACCAGAGGACAATTTATAAGGGGTGTCTTCACTTTGCTTATGTAAAAACTTGAGAAAGGCCATACGGGCCGAAACGTTGTTTGTCAATAAATTGCAGCACGATGGACAAGAGTGTGCGGTACCTTCTTCTACAAAACTCATAAGCAGCCTTAAAGGATAGTTCCGGCGTAAAATGAAAGTTTCACCATCGCTTTCTCATGCCACATAATGTATCTAATGATGAGCCATTCTGGGCAATGCCGCGCCGTTATGGAGTTAGCTAATTTTAAGCTTTTTGGCGAAAAACGCAGCCAATGCATCACGGCGGGGCCAATTATAGGCCTATTATTTTCTGATGTTTCCCCGCTATAAACAACTTCAAAAACGCTACACTTCATCACAAAGGTCTCGTCAATGGAACCGAGGCACAGAGGAGATCATCGGACCACACACTTTCACTGGCCAGTGTTTTCAGAGGTGTCTCACTGTTGCAACTCTCTGACCCGGATGCAGGCTACTCAATCAGGTGGCTAGGTAGGCTAAACATGGTCCGCGGTTCTTACACCGGCTGCGACCGTAAAATGAAAAGCTGGAACCCCGACCGTTTTCACCGACTGCCACTGTCTAAACCAGCCATATTACGGGAATGGCTAATAGCATTAGAAGTGGACGAAACTGACATAAAACCCTGAGGGATCGCTACTACCGTGTATGGAGGGAGCATTTCGAGGATGATGACTACAAGAAGAGTAAGGGAGATGGAACACCTAAACGAAACCGTCTAAAGATGAATGCTGTACCAAAAAGGAGCATGGCTATGGAGGTATGTTTGAAGAGAGAGAAACATGTGTAAATGTGTCTGGCTCATGAATCTTGAGTGTCTGTGAATCTGTGAAACTGGTTGCAACACCGCGCGTCTTTGCCAGCAAGCACTCTGTTTTGGGAAGGCATAGGTGCAGTAAATGTAGCCCACTACAGGAGATAAATAAACTGTCAAAACAAACTAGCGCGGGATGGCAAGTGAAATTGTGAAATTGTGCGACCTGAGGCATTCGATGTGGTTGATGTCAAGCATGCTAGAGTAGTTTTAGTGAAGTAATTGACCAGGGCGCGCGAGGTCAGATGGACCATTACGCAACGGAGGAGGGCTGGAGGAATTTTATAAAGTCGTACTAGAAGTGCTCTTACAGATGTAAGTACACCACCAGTGGTGTGTTATTACAAAGTTGAATCCATGTTATATTATACCGTGTTGCAATTACTTTGTAAGAGTAGTCTGCCTACCTGATCGAACGTCTGGGAGTGATAAAACCACCTGGGAGTGTCCATCTGCCACCGGTACTCTCCATACAACTCTTCAAATCTGCTGCCTGCACACACGGTAGTCGCGATCCCTCCGGGTGTTTATGTCAGTTTTGTCCACTTCTGATGCTATTAGCCATTCCCGTAATATGGCTGGTTTAGACAGTGGCAGTCGGTGAAAACGGTCGGGGTTCCAGCTTTTCATTTTACGGTCGCAGCCGGAGTAAGAACCGCGGACCATGTTTAGCCTACCTAGCCACCTGATTGAGTAGCCTGCATCCGGGTCAGAGAGTTGCAACAGTGAGACACCTCTGAAAACACTGGCCAGTGGTCCGATGATCTTCTCTGTGCCTCGGTTTGATTGACGAGACCTTTGTGATGAAGTGTGTATCGTTTTTGAAGTTGTTTATAGCGGGGAAACATCAGAAAATAATAGGCCTATAATTGGCCCCGCCGTGATGCATTGGCTGCGTTTTTCGCCAAAAAGCTTAAAATTAGCTAACTCCATAACGGCGCGGCATTGCCCAGAATGGCTCATCATTAGATACATTATGTGGCATGAGAAAGCGATGGTGAAACTTTCATTTTACGCCGGAACTATCCTTTAACAGCAGTCCTGCACACACAGTTGGGATGGTAATTAAATACAGTTAAGAATCTAAGAACTGTTGTAGCCTATTAGAATAGCCTTTTATTTAACTTTGTGAGATCAAATGTAAGCTAAGTTAATTGAAATGTTCATCATGATTCATCCATGCCATGTGGGTCCTTCATTAGGCTATGCTTCACTCTCACCAGCTTCTTTAGCGCGATTAACCAATTATTTGTATTGCTTCAATCAACATCTTAAATTGTGTTGACATTTCCTAGTAGAAAAGCAACAGTGGACTTATATAGCAGAGTTGAAATGAACTGTGACACGAAGTATGAAGTTCACGCACATAGCCTAGTATGAACAACAACAACAACAAAAAACCGTCTCTCATCAAAAAGAGAACCTTGTGTAGGTGAAACCGAGATCACGTTTTTTTAACGGTATACCGCCCAGCTCTAGCACTAACACACGCGCGCACAACAGACAGACAGACAGACAGACAGACAGACAGACAGACAGACAGACAGACAGACAGACAGACAGACAGACAGACAGACACACACACACACACACACCTGGCTTAGTCTGTTCCTGGGCTTAGTGCTGACTCTAGCAGGTCCCCACTGGTAGGCAGGCGGAGTAGAGGGTGTAGCTACACCAGGACTTAGAGGAGAGGGGAAACCTAGAGACGCAAAGATCAGGAGACAGAGAGAGAGAGAGAGAGAGAGAGAGAGAGAGAGAGAGAGAGAGAGAGAGAGAGAGAGAGACATTTTAGAGAGAAAATGTACTCCATCATATTTTTCTGACTGGTAAGGAACTCAATCCTTCGAGACCAACGCAAGACCAACTCTCTCGTCCCCATTAAGCCAGTAAGTAGCTGTGTGTACACCAGAAATTACCTAAACTACCTTTCTCAATGACTTTGCTTTATTCGCTCCGGAAGCGACATTAAAATGTTTGATTTAGCCAATCACATAATGGCTCTGGCTTGTCAGCCTGGGACATTCGGAGGTATGAACATTCCAATGGGTTTTAGCCAAACCACGTCACAGCTCATTACCATAATATTAGCTTGACTTTAATTGCGGAAATTTGCTCTGGTCGTCCAGGTCGCTTCACTACCTGTGATTTTTCTTTGGTTGCTTTATTTGTCGACCCTGCATAGAGAAATAATGACTTCATTCGCTCCGGTAGCATAGGTCGCCTTTGTTATACACAAAGGCCTTGACCATTGTTGGTACCAAAAAAAAAGGATCAAAATCATAATTTCTCTGGAGAGACAGGAAAATTGGGTGGACAGAGTGAAACAGCAGATTTGACAGCAAATTCAGTAATTTAATTATAATAATGAACTATACCATTTTTTACTTTTAATTTGGTCCTTAATGTTGATTTTTCTGTACAGTTTCAAAAATGACATATGTATCGACAAAAATAATGAGTCATGACATGGTTCATTAAAACCAATTGGAATGTACACACTGGCAAATGGCCCACATTGATAAAGCAGAGTCGCTTTCCAATAGAAGCTTATGAGCAGGTTAAGCAAATCCGAAATATATCTGACTTTACAGTTTCTTCACTGACCTCAGCAATTTGTTCACTTTGTTATGAATGTACAGCTGAGAGAGTGGCATTTTCAGTGTATTTGAACGCAATTGAAACGCGTGATAGTAGTGATGATGATGATGATAGATATGGAACACTAGATGGTGCGTTCACCATTTTGGCGTGGGCTAGCCTCCTCGGGGGCACTGCCATCTTGGTCCGGCTTCCTATTTTTCACAGATGTAATTTTACTGCCACCAGCAGGATAATGTGTGTATCGCCTTGTCATTGGTTGTATAATTCTAGACGAATATGGCGGCAATCTGACTGAGTGTTCATTCCAAAACAAAGGGGTGGTCAACACAGCATGCAGTATTGTATTTCTTTATGAGATGGTAATGTCTGTGGTGGTGGTGTCTTACCCATGCTGTAGCTGCCCTGAGGGGGGGACCTCTCGGCTGGGCTGGAGGCTGGGTAGTGCTCCCTGCCACCCCTCCACTCCACTGTGCCCTCCAAAGACACCCCAGACAGACGCCGCTCCGTGCTGTCCAGCCCCTGTCCAGCACAAATACGGCATGTTAAAATATACTGTAATATAATCACACCCAAATACGACATGTTATATATGTAACATGCTGTATGTAATGTAAAATATACATGTGATATACTGTAGTATAATTAATTACACCCACTGCATCCACACATGCAACAGTGCCCCTGCCTGAAATACCTTCTCTGATATAGGTACATGAATTTCCAAGGAACAGGCTACCTTTGAGTTAGATTTCCAAAACAAAAGTCCAATTGCTGTTCTATATCAAATGCATCGTTGTACAGGTACATGTACAGTACTTTGATATTCTTTTGAATGTGCTTCTGTGATGTGCTGACAAAAGTGCAGTATGCCAGCATTGTATTTTACACAGAACGACCAGAAGGACAAAAAAAATTGTTTCAAGCCCCAAAGTTTAGCTGTTTTTAGCAGTCATACTTCAGAACGTCTGTAAGAGTAGTGTAGCTCCTCTGCATGCAGTGGTTGGGTGCAGTTTAGGCCTCTGACCTCGCGGAGGCACTGTTGCTCCCTCTCCTGCTCGGCCAGAAGCTGAGACAGTTGGAACGCATGCTCCTCTTCGAGAGCATGAACACGCCACTGGACTGCATCCACCGAGTCTGAAACACACAAGCACAAACATACCGACAGGCTGTCCACCTAAGTTTCATGCTATTGCCTATACATAATGATTACAATTCATTATATTTTGCTCATCCTGTATATAATTCATTCTTGGTTATATTTTATTATTATAATTTTCAAAAATATCTGCAAAAAAATCAATAATCGTGATTATGATTTTTTCCATAATCGTGCAGCCCTACGGTGAAGTATGGCAATGACCCTGCCTGGCCTGTTCAAGTGTTTTTCCGCCTGGCTGATGTGTCAGCAACTCCACTACTCACTGCTGGATTGTTACCAAATTTGCAAATAAGGAATACTAGTAACAATCTATTAAACTATCGGTAACGCTTTACATTAGTTTACTGTACAGTAATTACTGTGTACTTTCTGCGTAACAACAGTTTAACAGAAAGTTATCTAATGGGTAAAAAGGGGGCAATTACAAAGTAAACACTCACCTGTGTGTTTGCCCTCCCCAGGCGTACCGAGGAGGCCGGGGGTGAGCCTGCCCTCGTGGTCGCTGTCACTGTGCAGCCGGCGCCTGACCTGGCAGGACGCGGTCACGGGGTCAGGGGTGGCGTGAGAGCGCAGCAGGGCGGGCACGGGGCTCTCCTGCCCGTACAGCAAGTAAGGCGAGGGCACGGACCCAGGGCAGGAGCCAGGGCCGGGGCCAGGGGCAGGCGGAGACCTGCGGGTGGAGATCTGCACCTGGGCCACTCCCGCCATGAAGCGCGGCAGCCTCTCCTGACTGCGGTCCACTGGGCGGCCACCCGACTGGCTGTCCAGCGTGTGGGACCTCCTGCGGAATCCCTCCACGCCGCCGGGCAGACTCGAGCCGCTGGCACCCATTACAAAACTGGCAGCACAGACGCTGGCAGCACCGGTCACCCCTCCTCCGTTCTCATGGCTGGCACTGGCACTGGCACGCCGGCTGCTGGCAAGAGAGTTGGCACTGGAGGTGCCGTGGTGGTGGTGGTGGTGATCGGGCGACCTCTGGTCCATAGTGAGCCAGGAGGCTCCGGCGAACTCCCTGGGCCGGCCCATACCAGCCTCCACGGGCAGCGAGAAGAGGATGTCCCCCGTGGAGACGGGTCTGGGCCGGCCACGGTGAGGCCGCGGGATGGGGCTCAGGCTCGGCGTGGGTTCCGGCTGGACGAACCTGCCGGGCAGGGCGGGGGAGGGGGAGGGCCCACGTCCCGGCACGCCATCAGGGGAGCGGGCGCAGCGCGGCCCCGTGCCGGTTGGACTGTGGCGCACAGCCTGCTCCTGCTGCACGGGGCTCCTGACGGCCGACGCGGGGCCTTGGGCAGTCTGTGTTGTCGCCCCTGGCACCAGACTGCCGTTCTCGTTCTCCTTGTCGGACAGGCTCTCGTTCCCCAGCGCAGCCCTTGTCCCAGTCCCTGTTGTCGCGGCAACCAGCGGTGTGGGCGAGCGGACCACGTTGGCACGGCCGCAGCTACCCTTTAACCCTGCGCGCCCCTGCTCCCGCTCCATGTACTGCCGTGACCTCCGCAGCAGGCTCTGTAGACTCATCTCCTCTTCCTCTTCCTCCTCCTCCTCTTCACCATTGTTCCCCTCGTTCTTCTTCTCTTCCTCCTCCACCTCTAGCTCCAGCTCCAGCTCCACCTCCTCCAGCTGCAGGGGAGGAGAGCAGGGCTCTGTCTGCCATGTGGTGTCCGTGTCTGGCCCGTCTGGCCGTCCCTCCAGTAGGCTGTCCGGCTCTGGAGAGCCCATGTGCCGCTCGGTGTCCGTGTCAGGGCTGTGGTCTTCTTCAGCACGTGCATAAGCAGCGGCTTCGGATTGGTGATGTGTGCTACATTTCTGCAAAGAGACCAGGCAGTCATTGGCAGTCAGAATGTGTCCACAGGAAAATAAATGTGTCACGTTTTCTGAAACTAAATTCAATAAATCTTAAGACAGTTGTACGATACTTTGAGGACTGAAAAATGTGCCAAATGTCAAAGTTGTCATCATCTGACACAGGTACCCTTAATTTTAGACACATCCTCAGGTATTTTTCACAATGTCTTTCAGTCCTATAGTTTCCTAAATGGCTTTACAGCGCCCCAAATTCACACAAAGATCGGAGGAATGTCATTTCAACAGAGTTGGTCTTTTTAATCTGTTTAATTCGGCATCTGATAATGTATAGTTGGACATGTGATTTTCTTGACACAGTTATGGCTCATATTCAGCCATTGACACACGCATACATTAACAGACAGGTGACAAAGGCTGCCACACAAAGAAGTAGTATTACATACATCACCGATAAAAAATAAATGATATAATATACTGTAATCTAGCAGCCAACAAAATTCATCATGCAATTCTTTTAATCTATAATAATTAAAGGTGCTCTAGGTAGGATTAAAAGTTTAATTAATCACTGTCCCCCGTCAGCCGATGCTTATTTGAGTCATTAGTAAGTGAACCATGACTCTCTGTCCGCTGTCAGAGAACCCCAGATGCAACCATCCTACATTGTGACCCTTTAATCAAAAATGACACAATTCTTTCAATTTAATTCATTGGCATGGCAGAATAGGAAGTTTTTAAGTATTAAGTCACTATTTTTAAGTTGCTGAACATTCATTCTTCAAGAACATCAGTGTTTCCCACAGAAATTTTGGAAACTATGGGGGCAGCCGGGATTTTTTTTCCGGGGGGGTGGGGGTGGGGGTGTAGTACATTTATATATTTTTTTTAAAAATGCAGTACAGTGAATAATTTCTGTTTACAACACAGTTTCATTCGTCCCTCATGCAGGGGTCTATGTAATGAAAAAAATAATAAAACAAAATAGGAGCAGAGATAAGAATTTAAGAGTACTGTGAAATTGTTAACACATAGACAAAAAGGGTCTAAGAGGGTAGATTATGCCTTTTCCCCACACACACACACAGGCGTACACATTCTACATGAGGGGTGCTGGTCACAGGGCCAGTTTTTCAAAATTCCTCCCATTGAAAGGGCTGAACAACATATTACACATTTATGTCTATATTCACATTCATTTCTATATACAGCTCAATGTCTCCTCTGCCGTGTCAATGAAGGCCTGTCACCTAACTCATTACAACTGTAAAGCCTGGGGAGTGTTAGTAAACTCATCCCAACTGTCCCTTCTCTGAAGGTTTTTTTTATTGCTCCCAAACCCAAGTTAACTACAACAACTTGACTAGGCTTTTGATCCCTCTGTCTTTCAAACACTTGTAGTTTTCTCTATAGGATGTATTTACTCCAGGAGGAAAATGCGAAGGAAATCGTAATTCAAATCATTTTTAACAAAAACGGAAATCGTAAAAAAAAAAAAAATTTTTTTTTTTTTTTTTTTTTTACATTTTCGGAAACTATGGCGGCCCGCCATAGTTTCCTCAATGTATGGGAAACACTGAACATGAATCAAATCTGAATGTTACATCAAAAGCTACCAGCACCATTGTCCAGTTAGTTACTCATTGTCGCACTATCTGTGAGTGTGGGTGTGTGCTTGTCAAATGAGTCAAATGTTTGGTATGTTCGTCTGAAGGAGTGCATAAATGTGTGTACAAATGTGTTGAGCAACACCTTAACATGTCCACTTGAGTCACGTTAGTCTAAAAGCTTACCAAATGTAATGTAGCATTAAGGGATTTGTGGAACAATTTTTAAGTGTATGTGTGTGTGTGTGTGTGTGTAAGAATGTATGAGGGCTGACCTGTGCGCTGTCCAGGATGCTCTGCACCTGTGTGATCAGTCTGCTCCTGCGCTGGACCTCTCTCTCTGCAGCTCTCTCCACGGCCCTCTCCCTGTACACACACATCTCCCTCCTCGCCTCCTCATTCAGCTAATCACACACACACACACACACACACACACACACACACACACACACACACACACACACACACACACACACACACACACACACACACACACACACACACACACAATTATCAGCAGCAGTAAGAGAACCCCCACCCCAAACAGCCAAACAGACACACACATTAAAAAAAGATGAACTTTTATTGTCCACAGAAGATTCATCAGGCTACGGCCAGCCCAACAGCATAAGTCAATTATGCCAGGTAGCAGGCTTCACTCTGATTTTTTAAAACATTACTTTTGAGGATGCTGGCCCAAATGAAAGACTTAAATTCAAACAGGAAGGGGCACATCTTGCATCAAAACTGTGTGTGTGTGTGTGTGTGTGTGTGTGTGTGTGTGTGTGTGTGTGTGTGTGTGTGTGTGTGTGTGTGTGTGTGTGTGTGTGTGTGTGTGTGTAGATGCATGCACAGAAATAAATAAACAGTTTTGATGCAAGGTGCAGCCCTACAGCATCACACACCACAATCAGCAGGACACAGCAGTCCCACATGACCAGACGTAGTCCAGCTGTTCATGCAGATCAATGTTTTTTTCCCCTACACAGCAGTAATGGAATCCTAATCAGTAGCCATGCCCTAGCTGCAACTGCGCTAGACTAGTCTACCGAAAACACTATGATGGAGACTTTGGTGGTATTGCTTGTGTTTTGCTCAGGTCTTGTCTGGTGGAAGTCAACCCTCTCAATTTTGATTAATTCTGGATCAAAGATTCCACTGTGACATGTGATCAATACATCGAGTGCAGCGCACAAGGATGACAGTTTAATGCACTGTTCTCAGGAAGGTCAGAGAGTGTCTCCTCCTGCGAGTCATTTGGTTCATATTTCCGTTCCTATGCAACAGACTTGAGTGTTGATATCTATAGGCCTAAACGGCCTGTGCGTGCATGACCTGTAAATCTTTATCTACAGCCTATGTCTCCATTATGACTGCAGAAACCACAGTCTGGATGATCCTCTACTTCCCGCACATTAGGCCTAGTCTACATACCAGGGGTGAGAGTATAGGTCTGCCGCGGATACGGATGAGGGAGGGCTGGTGCCACTGGCCAGGTGGCGGGCAGCGCATAGTTTCTTCTTTTTCTTCCAGCAGCTGCAGCCTGGCAAGGCTTCGCGCGCAGAACTCCTCGTAGTTCTCCATTTCTCAAACGCTGCCACCTAATACATTAATGAAATAGGAGACACATTTAGATTTTTCATACAATGCATGTATTAGAGACCATTTTCTAAATCCGAATAGTTTTTCATCCATGGCGTGCGTGCCGTGGGCCCCCATCAAGGCTGGATTACAGACGTACTGGGCGACTCTGAAGTGGAAATAGTACGGCTATCTCTAGAACATGCATTCCTAACAGCTCAAGGAGTATATGGCTACTGGTTTTTTATACAGAGAGTAGTGAACTAGCTCTAGCACTGCTAATAATACCAAATCGTTTAGTGTCCGAATAGCCATTGCAAATCATAATCCCGTCGCGTGTGCGAAGAGTGACCCACTGCCTCACTGACATGACAGGACAGCGTCATCCATGCAACATCCTGCTGCTAACAGACTAGCGTATTAGCTAAAGCGAGGCACAACATCTGTAACGGCATTTGCTTTGTCTTTCGGGAGAGGGTGGAACGAGTTTGTTGTAATATAATGTCGTTAACCATGGACTGTGTAAATGTTATTATACGTACACTGGCGTCCCGAAACGTTAGGACAGTGGACAACAAAGAATTTCAAGAGCAGTAGTATTTGGGTGTAACGTTAACGCTGTTACAATGTTGGCCGAGTGAAACTAGCGAACGCGGCTAAATGACGTGCCTTCATGAATGAAATTTGACAGGCGAACAGTGCAGACGCACCAATGACACATTTACTTAACTTAATTGCATGTAATACATAGCAAACAATGGTGTTTGGATTAAATTTCAGTTTCGCGCTGGTGAGCAGTTGCTGGCGCGAAATCCTGATGTGTTCTGTTTATTTTGCATCAGTCTCTTGCTTTACCTTCATTGGGGATTCTCGTTTGTGTCCATCCATAAGCGTTTCGCAATCGCCATGATTATACTGTCTGGAGCAGCAGATGTAACATTTTTCTATATATTACAATGTCCCAGTTCCTCAAACAGCAGACCCACCTAATTCCTGGTATGGGTCCGCTAAAAATGTTGCTGCTCTCTCGGTTTCCTATGGCGACAACAGCGCCTCCCACATTGGTCGCGTCACGTCAGCGCGAGTAGTCTGTGTGCTCCTGTTTGGCCTACGGTGGTGTCTCATGTGTTCACTGCAGCACATTTTTTTTTACAGAAGGTATCTTTTCGGTCCAGGGCCCGGGCCAGGGGTGTCGTTCAGGGGGGTAAAATCAGATATTTTATCATGGAAGAACTTTGGTAAAGTGTGACTGAGTCACCAGGGCCCCATGTAGGCTATTAAAAGGGGGGCCACAGCACAGACCTGTATGTCTGTGGGCCACACACAGTGTCTGAATAAATGGCTGGTGGGTCCAGTTATTGAAGAAATGTCAAGTCAAATATGCAGTTTTCAATTCATACATTAATTGCATGTCACTTCCAAACATATATCATCAGGGTTCTTCAATATACAGTAGGCTATATATGCCACTATATTTTTAGTTTAATAAGTGCAGTTTTGTAGCCTATGCAACCACCAAATATCAATTAAGATCATAATCACTCAAGCTAATTAATACAATTTCCACCACATTATGGTGGACAGGACAGTGGTGTGGTGGAAATGAAATGTATGCTGATTTATGGCTATATAATTATTAGCACTGATTTGTCTAGCCTACTATCTCACTGCTGTTTAGGCTATTAATACTGTTATTTTCGTATGTTAAGACTGATGTTAAATCTTTTGCAGTTTTGTGTGTCCAACAATGTCCATTTCCACCACACAATGACATTACCACCACAATATCATTTCCATCACAACAAACATTTTTTGAGTAAAAATACTAAAAATAACAGTCACAATGACATTTTGAGGTTTTAAAACATAGGTTTATACAGCTAGCTTCAATTCATTGGTTACGTAATTTTACTTGTACAACACAATGGTTGTGGTGTGATGGAAATGACAAATGTTAAAACAAAACAAGAAAAAATATGAATTATCTAAATAATTTCAAATAGTCTAAGTTTAGCCCAACCACTTTGGCCTAATGTGTTTCTCATATATATCGAAAGTATACAAGAGACAAAATATAGACTAAAAGCTGATTTCATTTATTGCATAGATAATAAAAAGAAATATAGCCTACAGGCTGGCCGGTTGGTCCATTCACTTGAAACATTACAACTAACAGTGACCAAGAGATGGCAGGGAACCTGTGTAGGCACATGTATGTCCCAGTTATTCCAATAAACCTCAGAGTTCACAGCTCATCTTTGTGACTTATGTCAGCCAATGGCTTAGCAATGCGCAGCCTGTCTTTGTTTGCATGTAGTAAGGCTCTGATGTCATCTTCTTCGAAGGTCTGTTTTGCACCCGTCTGTCAACAAAGAGTTTTGAATGAGAAACAGCAGAATTGCAATAGATTATGCCATGCGATGAGGGCTATGTATAGTCTACCTGTGGCCGCTTAATTCCCACGCAGGCCAAAGAAATCTCAAAACACAGGCGCATCTCCAACTGTTCTGCATTTCCTCTCAGCATTTCTGCCCGCAGCTTGTCGTAGTTGTTTTCTTAAAGCAGAAAACAGGAAGTTTCATAGTGTAATAGTGGACAACAACATGTCCTGTTAAAGGATAACTTCAGCATGCAGTTGTTATGCTCACACTACCCTGGACTTGTCATTACATGAGATTTTTTTTTCTTCAGCCTTTTCCGAGATCCTGGTCATTGTAATGGGGGCAGGTGTTTGTTTACATTTTTTTTTTTAAACCATCTTGATTTATTCCCAAAAACATCCAAAAGGTTATGCAATATCAGCAGACAACTAGCAGACAACTAGCAATACCTTTTGGGAAAATATTTGGAGTAGGTATGCATGTACATTTTTTTTTTAAAATGTGAACAAAATCTGCCCCCATTAGAATAGCTCAGATCTCGGAAAGGGCTGAGCCCAAAAATGCAGCATCAGCAGGTACTGACAAGTAGCGTGAGCAATACAACAGCATATTGAAATTGGCAGAAGTGGTCCTTTAATATAATACAATCTTTTGATAAACCATCAGCTCACCAAAGAGATCATTGCATGATGTCCTCTTGTCCTTCTTGTGATATTTTTGACAGATAGCTCCACTCAGGACATGTTCAATAAAGTTGGACTCTGAAGAGGCCGTCTCCATGAGACTCTTGATTTCTTGTAGAGAAAAGGATTTTAAAAATCATTATTTAATAATGAATCAATATTTAATGATCATTTTGTTAAGCTATCAATATAATTTTATTGATTTGCATTTGAATTTTGACTCACCTTTAGCTGTCTCTAGGCAGGTTTCACAATATGTGGCTGTAGAAAAGTGCAACATGTTAAGTTGTATGAAAATGTTGCTTACACTCTGAACCACTTAAACATCTGCCACAATGGAAAACTAACCAGCAAATCAATGCTCAGACTACTTACACTGGTCAACTCCATGGATTCGTGCAGTGGAGAGATGAATTAAAGACAGCGAAGAAATCAGAATGGCATAGGTCCAAAACATTTTCTCTTATCTGCTTGGCTGTTCTGTAGGCTACATGTGTTAGACGACTCAACTGGACTGCTTCAGTCTAAAACATTTGAGTGTCTCTGTTGCCCTATACGTCACCTGTCAAGAGAACAATGGAAAGCACTGGCGTCACTCATTATCATGTTACATCAACTTGTATTTCTTGTTTGGCCATCCTAAGCCATTTGTTCGTGTCAAGTTATGTTGGGTTTACTCAGTTTTTTCCCAACTTTAAAAGGGTCTGGTCATTGCAAGCATGCAAGGGAACTACTCAAATCTTCCCTTTTTTGTGTATTTTTGGAATGTGATAAGGTTGAAAACCTTGAACAGAACTAAAAGAAAACATAGTACTTGAGTTCAAATCAATTCATAACAAATGTTGTAATTCAGTGAGTAAAGGATAATCAACAAGATTTAAATCTAAAAAATGTCTTCCGAAATCACATGGTCAACATCAAACATTTTTCTCAACTTCAAAAGTCTTTTAAGCAGCTAAAAGTAAGTCCATCGGATTGATTTGGTACGTTCACATTGACATACACTATGTAGTTTAAAAGTCAATTTCTTACCAATTGCTTGAGGGTTATTCTGTGTTTTAAGTTGTGTGGTAAGTCTTCACAAACTTTTCTTTGTTCCTCTTTTGTTGTCACATAGTGTATTTCTCAATGTGAAGTGTTCTAGCCTTGCTAGAGTGAGTAATGAAGGAGATTTCTATTTTATACAAAGCCATATTGAATATTTAGTGTGATATAGTATATTTAGGAAAGGAATGTCTCTATGATAAACATGTAATGATGAGTGGGAGGGAACAGTGGGCTGGCCTGGGGAAATGGGAGGTCTGTGTGAGGGACACCCCATTGGCTGAAGGGATGCTCCAATCTGTGGCCTGTCTGGCCGGAAGCCGGCCCCAAACCGGCTGAAGGAAGGTTATTTAAATGGAAACGCGGCCTGAGGAGGGTTGTCTGCAGAACAAGGAGGAGGGAGCAAAGCCGGCCGGTTTGTGGGGGTGGGATTGCGAGTAGCACTTCAGCCAAAGGGCCCCAGCGTGTACTTCAGTGTAACTGTTACAAGAGTCAAATAAACTTAACCTCTTCAACATAGATTTTTGGTCTACAGTCTGATAATTTAGGAAAATAGGAACAATTTCCACTACAGTAATGCCTTTTCAGGGATTCCACGTCATCGCGGCTCGGGAGGGAAAGTGGAAAACAGCGATCCTAGCGGTTACGTTCCAAACACCAGGGCGATCCTATTGAAACTCCCATAGACAAGTCTTTTTTTTAAATCCCACTAAGATATGACGAGGAACTTGAACACCATTTTTCAGCTTACACAATGGGATGAACTACTAATTGTGAAAATCTCGAGTCATTTTTTGCCCTTTGATAAGAAAGATAGAAATTGTGCCAATCTGGTCGGAAACGGACTACAGCTCCCAGCATGCTGTGCTACACGCCTCGTTGACAACACAGAGAAACAAATGAACGCAAATGAACGCAAGTTCTTCGCGTTTCTTCACATTCTTGTAATCCTGTGAGTTCCATATTGTCTTCTTATTATACATATATACACTTGATTAGTTTGCTTTGGTAGTAGATATGATGGCTTCTGTGGAGACGAGTAACCACCTCTCTGGCTAGTGTTTGGCTATGCTAATTTGGCTATGCTAATTACATGGAGTAAACACGTCACACATGCGAGTCAGTGTAGTTCTGTATTAGCTTTTTAAAGAATATTAAAATCAGTTCAGATCAGTTAAAAACCGAACATTTTACCACCTGATTCGATAAAACGGGCCAACATGCATATTATATGACTGCCACTACTCCTACTTCGTCGTCAGGGCCGAGATGTCATTTTTCAACAAAAAAAAAACATTCATTTGATGCAGGGGGTTGGAACGCTGCCAGCAGGGGGCGATGAGATTACTTTCCCTCCCAATACTGTTCCAAAGTCAAGCATACTTCAATATCTACCACAGCCCTTTTAGAACAGCCTTGCCACGTACTATTATGCCCCGTGTACATCAAGCGCTACCAACGCGACCCAGGTAGCTGGGGTGGTTGAAGAAGTTTCACCATGAATTCGTTTTATTCGCTCTGGACGCTGCACTGACATGTTTGATTCAGCTAATCACATAACGGCTCTGTCTTGACAGCCTGGGACATTCCTCGATATGAACGTTCCAATTATTTTTTGCCGAACTGCATCATAGCGAATTCGCTTAAGATTAGCTTGAGTTTAATCGTCAAAATTCGCCCTGGTCGCTCAAGAAGCTTCGCTCCTGGCGAATTCGCTCTGGTAGCTTTATTCGCCTTCCCTCCATAGAGAAACAATTACTTCCGCCGCAGAGGTCACTTAGTTCGCCTTCGATGTACACGGGGCATTATGCTCCATTGTACCAACTTTTTGGCTGCAGTTCCACTAGAATTCCACTGGGGGCATCGGCAGAGACCAAAGTAAATTGGGCCCAATTGACCCGTTTAGAGTTTGTAAACAGATATGACGTAATTTGGCTGCGTGTGCACCGTTGCGTCAAACTCGACCATGCACCGTTTACTTGTACAGAGACTCGACAGGTATTTTTTCTGATATAAGATAACGGATGGTCACGCTAACTTCAGAAATGCAGCGGGCACCACAGACACGAGCATTCCTAGCAATGTCATCAGTCCAGTCAGTAGTTAAATGTCTTGTAACAACAAACATCTCCTATGCTTCTGGAACAGCCTCTTCCCTCTCAAAATAGCATAACAAGTGTACTTTTCGGAATCTCTTTTTATTTTTATCAACGTAAACGCTTCAGAACGGCAGTTTTTCTGTCTTTAGTGTCTGCACTGTCAGCCAGTATTACATACAGCCTCATCACTCCCTATTTTACCCATGCCTGCAGTTCACCTAGTGGCCGCTGTTGAGAGAGCGCAGCCCATCCTTTCTGAATGGAGTCTGCACTCCCCCTAGAGTGCAGTACCACCCAGAAGAGTGGAGTCTTTCGTAATATCCTTAAAACATCTCTGGTGTGTTTGACTCAACGATGCGCACGCATTCATGAGGACGTCGACTCCGAACGGGTCAATGGACCCGTTTACTGTTTGTAAACAGATATGACGTAATTTGGCGTCGTTGGAGCAGTCACCGTTCATTACCTTCGCCAAGACAAAGTCGGCGAAGGTTATGTTTTGACCGCTGTGTATTTATTTATTTGTTAATATGTTTGTATGTACTTCGTATAACTCAGACAGAACTGAGCCGATTTTTATGAAATTTGGTGGGATGATTGGTCATGACCCAAGGAACAATCGATTAGTTTTTGGGAGTGATTGGGTCAAAGGTCAAAGGTCAAGGTCAAAATGTTTGTTTGTACTTCGTATAACTCAGACAGAACTGAGCCGATATTTATGAAATTTAGTGGGATGATTGGTCATGACCCAAGGAACACTCGATTACTTTTTGGGAGTGATTGGGTCAAAGGTCAAAGGTCAAGGTCACGAAAAGGTCAAAAACGTACATTGAGCCGATTTTTATGAAATTTGGTGGGATGATTGGTCATGACCCAAGGAACACTCGATTACTTTTTGGGAGTGATTGGGTCAAAGGTCAAAGGTCAAGGTCAAGGTCACGAAAAGGTCAAAAACGTACATTGAGCCGATTTTTATGAAATTTGGTGGGATGATTGGTCATGACCCAAGGAACAATCGATTACATTTTGGGAGTGATTGGGTCAAAGGTCAAAGGTCACGAAAAGGTCAAAAACGTAAATTCAGCCGATTTTTATGACATTTACTGGGATGATTGGTCATGACCCAAGGAACAATCGATTACTATTTGGGAGTGATTGGGTCAAAGGTCAAGGTCAAGGTCACGAAAAGGTCAAAAAGTTTTTCTTTGCCAAGCACTATATGCCAGAACAACGTGTGCATGCGGAATTGAATAAGAGGTCAAGACTGGGCCAAATATATAATATTACGATATTCCGGTCCAATTTCAATGAAACTAGCACCAAAATTTTGAGAATGTTACGCCCCACACTCTGAAGATGGCCAGAAAAAATTAAGTGGCGTAGGCGAAGGTTTGCGCTCTACCGAGTGCCCATTCTAGTTTGTACAGAAACTAGCCCGGTGTTTTTTCTGAAAGAAGAAAACGGATTGTCACGATAACTTCAGATATGCAATGGGTACCACAGGGCATTCCTGATGATGCCCTCAGTCCAGTCAGTAGTTTAACAACATGGGGGCCGCTGTCGAGAGAGCGCAGCCCATTCATTCTGAATGGAGTCAGCATTCCTTCATTGGCGCCTAGGGTGCAGTACCACCCGGAAAAGTGGAGTTTGAGTGTGTTTGAGTCAACAATGCGTATGCATTCAGCGAGGATGTCGGTTCTGAACGGGTCTCCATTCATTTCGGTCTCCAAAAATTGCGCGCCCCACATGAAAAGAGGGTGAAACTGCAACCAAAATCACCTCGTATGTCCCTGGACCGTGAGACCAATGACTGACCAATCTGGTCTTTCTTGAAAATTCTGTGAGTCTACCCAGTGCCATGCACTTGATTCGTAGCATTAGGCTTAATCTACCTTGTTGCAGTCGATCGATGTTGACAAAGCATGAGAGCGAGAACTATGTCGACCACATATGTGCATGAGACGATGAGCTCACACCAGTTTAATCCACTAGCACACCATGTGTGAGTTGTGGGGGGACAGGTGGGGAGGAGGAGTGTGGTGCAGTGCAAACTTGTGTAGGGGTGTGGTACAATAAGCCTACACACACGTGAGTGAACTTTTGGCCAACCAGTTCAGGGCAGAGCCGTCTAATAAGAGTTGCGCAAACCGGGGACCAGGAAGTCGGTTGGTGATGAGATTCGCGTAGATTAAAATGTTTCTTAACAGTAAACTTCTGTTCGTTGGAAACTAACACAGAACCATCACATACCAAACAAAGATTAAGTACAAACAAATTACATTACCTTTACCACATTTTCTGTGTTCTACGGCCACCTCCTAGAACTAAGTAAATACTTCTAATGGAACTAAATGCAATGCAAATGCATTATCCACCCCCCCCCCCCCCCCCCAACAGGTTTGGAGGTGTTGGAACTGGGATAGCAGTGAATGTTGTAAATATACTCATTCAGTTTACCATCAACATCTGCATGTGCATGCAGACACCAATGCACTCTGCAGTTCACTTTTCATCATGTGTAGCAATTGCATATTGACCGTGAACTGAGAGTTTTCCTGTGCTTTAAGCTGTGTGGTATGTCTTCACAAACTTTTCTTTGTTCCTCCTCTGTTCACACACATTTCCCTTTTGCAGCTAAGATGGCGTCCCTGTGCTCTGGACGTCCCTGTGCTCTGGACGTCCCTGTGCTCTGGCAAGAAGTTCAGAGGATCTTTGGTGGTTTATCTTCCCCCTACAGGTTTGGACGCGCTGGAACTGGGATAGCAGTGAATGTTGTGAATGTGTTGTGAATGTTCTCTGGGTTGACGTGACAGTTTGACATAGGCCTACACTGTGTGCAGAATTATTAGGCAAACAAGTTTTTTGACAATATCGTCCATTTTATGCATATTGTCCGCCACCACCCTTTATGGACATGAACACCTATTGGATTTAAGCATTCCAGGTCATGCATATTGGTATAATAAGAGACAGTGTGATCGAAGGAGCCCAATACCCTATATCAGGGCAAAATTAGTGTGCATAATTATTAGGCAACTTTGTTTTCCTCTGGGAAAATGAGCCACAAAAGAGATCTAACAAACTCTGTAAAGACTATAAACAATTTTGAAGTCTTCTAGAGGGGTGTGGCTGTCTTGAAATATTGGTCACATCCATCTAATGCACCGTTACAAGCCATCAGTGTCACATGACATGTACTCACAAAGTAACTGCCAGATTGAGAAGAATTGAAGATGAAACTACCACAAAACTATTACCCTGCAGTGCTGTTATATTCTAGAACTGAAGCCTTCATTGAGTGTCCACAAGAACATTGTATTCAGCACTCAGAGACATGGCCAAGGTAAAACGGGATGAATCCTGAAGACCACTCAATAAGTAACTGAAGTCACGACTGGGTCGAGAAATGTCTTTAGACAGTTTTTTCAATGGTTTTATGAGCTGGTGAAAGTGACTGTTAATGGACCAGGTTGATGAGCCTATGGCTAGATCAGTAATGTGCACACTCAGATCAGTTGCTGAGTTCCACTCAAATAAATAGATTACTGCATAAATACCATTGTCGTCGTAAAAGATGCAATTTTCTCCCTCTAAAAGATCCAGCCATGGGTTCATCCACCCTGTCTGTCAAGAGTCACTTTCCCAAGTCCATAAAACCTTTGAAAATGTTGTCCCCAGGTATTTTTGCCCCTGTTTTGACTTAATTAACTTGTTGAATGGTTGTCTGGTGTCATCCCTTCTTACCTTGGCCATGTCTCTGAGCGCTCAATACCCTGTTTTTCTGGACACTCTGTGTTGGTTTCTGTTCTGGAATATGATAGGACTGCAGGGTAATACTTTCTTTGTAGTTTCACAGTAAATTCTTCTCAATGTTTGGCAGTGACATTTCTTAAGAGACTGATGACTTTGTAACGGTGCATCTGATAGTTCTGTGCGAACGTGACCAACATCTTGCAAATTTCAAGACAGCCACATCCCTCTAGAACACTTCAAAATTGTTTATAGACATTTCAGAGTTTGTTAGAGCTATTTTGTGGCCCATTTTCCCAGAAGAAAGCAAAGTTGCGAGGGCACCTGATATAAGGTGTTGGGCACCTTCGACCGCACCCCCATCTTATTATACAAATATACATGACCTGGAATGCTTAAATCAAATAGGTTTTCATGTTCATATAGAGTGATGTTGGAAAATATGCATAAAAAAGACAAAATGGTCAAAAAACATGTTTGCCTAATAATTCTGCACACAGTGTATATGTGCATGCCTTAGATTGTAGGAAAGGGTCTTGCTGTTGGTCTCTGTTTTTTTTGCTCAATGTTATTACCTGTCTCCCCGAAAAGGGGTTGGGTATTGCGATGACCCTGTCTGTCTGTCTGTCTGTCTGTCTGTCTGTCTGTCTGTCTGTCTGTCTGTCTACCCACTGTGTTTTGAGTTGCATGCAGGTGGTGTCTAACCTAGCTGTGTTTTGCCAAACTATACGCGAGGGTGTTTAGTTTCCTCATGCAAACATCTGAGGACTGTGAAATTCAGAATAATTTCTGAATGAATCAGCCAATCAAGTAGCCTGTGTGAAAGCCGACTGTTGACTCCATCAAACAGTCTGGACCAAGCTAAGAAGAATATGTTTCATTGGAGGATGGGAGATGGTCTGACCTTTCTCTGCAATTTGAATTCACTGGAGTTCCAAATTAAAATTCAAATTCAAATTGTGCGTTATTAGCATGACTGTTACGATACAGTGTTGCAAAAGCATACAAATAACAAGACGAAAGTGTGAATAGTGTTACCTTAACCAATCAGCAACAGACTCTGTGGGTGAGTTCTGTGTCAACACTCTCAACTGTTTGCTGATTGGCGGAACTGTGAGCGAACCGAGCTAGGAGGGTTGGGTCAGACTATGGACGGAGCCAAAATCTTTGGGTGGAAGTCAGGGGGTCAGGATTTGACTGGTTAGTTTCGCCGATTAACAAGGCACTTCCTCGTCACCATTCTCACAAATTCGATCATTTCCGACATCCACTTTGCTCATGATGATTGGTGGGTGCGCGAGTTTAGTGTTGGGCACACAGACCTTTACAGGCCTATGGTTGGGCACCTTATAATACCTCCATGCATCCAATGCCCGTCTTCCATATAGCTTTCTGGTCAACCATAAGTCAGTCAGTAACGTGGCACATAATTGGCTGAGTAAACTGTCAGTGGAAATGAGCTCAGTGAAACTCCATTTTGGAAGCAAAAAAATTAGTTCAATTTTGGCTGAATTCACTAGCCTAGCATTTCCCATTGAAATGACTGGAGGTGGGACTTATTCACTCTCTCCAGTTCTTATACTACCTCCATGGTGGAAGTACGTAGGATGGCGTCGCCAGGCTACCAATCAGGATTGCGGGATGAGATTTTCCATAGATGGCCAGCGTTATGCCCCTTCTTCCACCTAATGTTCTCAGCTAAATCACGGGTCGAGTTCAATGTGAGTAGCTGAAGTGGAATGCCAGTAAAGATGACGGACGAATTGTTTATCCAATCACATGCAAGGATTTTTAACCCCTTAGCGCAGCACTATGGCTCTCTGTAATGTCACAGCAATGTTGTTATGATGTAGTTGATGAAGACAGTTTTTATCCAAAAGCAATCTACACACTTAATTTTGCACAGCTGACTTTTTAAAATCTGAATTATTTTTATACAGTATATATATATAGGTTTCTTTGTTGATTTTTAAGCACCGTGAGCATCTGCACTTTACCAATTTCGTTGTACCTGTACAATGACAAAGTTTCATTCATTCATTCATTCATTCATTCATTCATTCAGTTAAGCATGTTCAGCAAGTGAATAGGGTCGCCGGCGACCCCTGCTGCAGTAAGAGGTTAATAAGGAGCATCAATCGAAAATGTGTTGGTTGTGGGGGGCTCCCAGTTGGTATCGCGAAGATGAATGCGAAACATACCAGCTGGCAAGAGTCAGGTGCCAAACACATAACATCACATGCATCTAGCCAGGTTTAATCTAGCTTCACCAGATCCGCTCAGCTTTGTGAACTAGACTGGATCTGGGATTTTCATATTTACCCTGCGTCCAAGCAATCAGACCCATCAGAGTTGTGAAGAGTTACAGTAGCGGAGAAGGGAAAAATAATGGAGAAGGGGAAAAGATGTGAAAAATGCTCAGACAACGATGGTGGCACGCATGGTGGCACACACTTGTTGAGATTGACTCTGCAATTTAAACTAGGCTATGGTCTTTTCTGATTACTTAAAATGTCAGACAAGTGGTTTCTCCAGTCATGTGCGAGGATTTTTGATAAACCCCCGCCTTTTAAGGGCTAAGGGTATGGCCACAGATGAATATTTGGGGAGCAAGGTGGAGGTATTCATCTGGCGAGAGTCAGGTTATAGGCAGCCCAGGTTATAGAGCTAGGTTATAGGCCAGGTTATAGCCCAGGTTATAGCCCAGGTCAGACCAGGTTATAGGGCCAGGATATATGTCAGGTTATAGGCCAGGTTATAGGGCCAGGTTATAGGCCAGGTTATATAGAGGCAGGTCAGCCCAGGTTATAGCCCAGGTTATAGGCCAGGTTATAGGGCCAGGTTATAGAGGCAGGTCAGGCCTGGTTATAGAGCCAGGTTTATCATCTATTATGGCTCTTGTTGTATTTGTTTCAATATTTTCAAGTAATGGAATCATCCTTGCATATATAAATACAATGACTTATGTTGGATTGAAATTCAATGTGTGTGTGTGTGTGTGTGTGTGTGTGTGTGTGTGTGTGTGTGTGTGTGTGTGTGTGTGTGTGTGTGTGTGTGTGTGTGTGTGTGTGTGTGTGTGAGAGAGAGAGAGAGAGAGAGAGAGAGAGAGAGAGAGAGAGAGAGAGAGAGAGAGAGAGAGAGAGAGAGAGAGAGAGAGAGATCCGCCGGCAGAATCTATGAATCTATGTTAGCGTGTGCTACTGTATATGGTTATGCACTATATAGGCCTAATGTTGTGCGTAATAATGTCTTGTTGTGTAGGCCTATTATGTACCTACTGCACCCTCGGGATTAATAGGCTAAATGATTCTTCATAGGCCTAGGCTACTCTACTCTACTTTCCATTTCCATTTCATTTAGCACAATATTTTCTTTGAGCAAACAGTTAATTTATCCATAAAGTTGTAGTCATGTAAAGCAGGCTAAAATACTATGTAGGCCTACAGAGAACAGAATTAACTAATTTTGTGTACCAGTCTGGAACAAAGTAAAAGCCTATAATTTCCGCTGTTGAAACCCCTCCCACTAAGGCACTCGGTCCAAGACTGGCCAGCCTTGCCAGAGGAAAAAGTGATGCTGCTGCTCAATGCTCAGTTTAAGCGGTTCTAGAGCTACGGTTATGCCATGTGACACTTGGCATCCAGAGGAAACGGCATTCACCGAAATGGTGACAGTAAAAGAAGACAATTAATCAATCGACAAGGCAAATGCTGTCAAGGCAAGAAGAGTTTGGATTTACAGCATTGGTTTTCTTTTCGGTTTGAGAATCACTTCATGTAGCTGAACTCGACTGATCCTGAATCTCACTGGAGACAGAAGCAGCGAAAGTAACAAGTAAGTATAGCCTACAGTGTATCTGGCCGTGGTTACTTTGTAGTGTCGTTCGTGAGGTGGCTATTTAGTTTCCGAATAAAGGGAACTAGCATGCTAAACCAACAGTCGGTATAATGTTAGCGAGCCTGCTGGATTAACTAGGAAGTTTTTCAACCACTCAATGGGCAAAGTCCATTTGGTTACATGGCCGTATGCTGCAGCGGTTTGTGTGTCATTCGTGAGTGTGTGTGCATCCTGACAGCTTCATTACCTGTTGACAGGAGCCAAGGCAATTGTTACAGGAGCTGACTGTTTTCGGGTCTCTTCCAAATCTTCCTACGTTACTATTGTTCACTAAGTGTTTGTTATTCAATCTGCATTGTAAAGAAGTGTCCCAGACGTGGTTATAGTTAGGTGCCATTCGAAATAGCCCATCATTCTTTGGATGTTAATGGAATTATGTATTTTCTGTAGTCTATTGCTTTTAATCAGTGTTATTTATTTAGGTCTACCTCTAGTTTAGTTTTCTTAGACTGAATAGACTTGTTCTTTCACATTTCGCGGTAAGGGCACTCCTTTTGCCTGCTGTCAACGCGCGTCTGACATGAGCTGTGATAGGTGGAAGAACATGACGTCACATACGAGAGTGCAGAGACCTAAAAAAAAATCTCTGGAGAGTGGCTCTGATGGCTCTGGAGTGGATGGTGTGTTATCTCCATGGCTCTGCGGTAGGGGGCACTGCTGGACAGGCGGTTGATTCCACAGCACACAGTGCATGGGTGTTGATAACCCTGCTTGGCAAAAAAAAAAAACCTTTGCAAGAAAGTCCCCTGAAATACCTGAGATTTTGTTTGGACTACCTCATTTCCCAAATTGTTTGGACTACCTCATTTCCCAAATAAACACACACACACACACACACACACACACACACACACACACACACACACACACACACACACACACACACACACACACACACACACACACACACACACACACACAATTAAATAGAGCTACACTCATTGAAGTATGCACACATTATGTGTACAACAGGTCTTGACATTTGCACCTGCCAACTGGCCAAATGCTAAAACTTGGCTGTTACTGGTAACAATTTCAGTGTCACTACTAGCCAATTTGGCAGGTTTAGTTAATTCTTGTTATGACATATCAGAGTAACCTATTATATTGTTTGCCCCTTACAACTGTTCGTCATTACTGTAGGCTAAGTTCAAGACAAAGCCCTGTTATTCAGTTTCTATTTGATTGATTTATTTCCATGTAGAAAGCTATGCACTCATCTTGTAGCACAGTCTTCTGTTCTGAGGTTAGATATAGGCCCTACAGCAATCTTTATCTTTTCAAGGGACGTCAAGGTGGTAGGAGCTGTTTCTTGTCAAGCAATAAAGTGCTGGGTGAAACCCTGTAGGCTACAGTATCATGACAAAGGGTAAAGCACAATATCAAATGTGTGACTATAGAATAGCTGAATGGCTCGTGACTCATGAAAACCACTATAGCCACACAGTGGCCGATGAATGAAAAAGTTAATGTCATGCCCTGGTGTACAACATAATTGTAATCTATGGGAAACTAGATTTCAATACAAGAAAACAATTCTCTTTCTACAGAATTTACATAATTAATGTGCCTGCCGATCTTCTTCTGTTATAGACATTATTTCAAGCCCAGCAGTGTTAATGTCAATGTGCACCATGATGCCAGGACAAAATACACTACCGATGGATGTATTCATGCTGTCCTCATCCTAACGGTGCTGTTGAAGCTGCCCTACTAGCTCTAGAAGGGTGTCACCCAGCCTCCCTGTCCTCCAATAGATTCAAAGTTAGCTCCATGATCGACAGCACTGAGCCTGGGAGTGGGAGGAACAGCCTCGGCAGCTATCCTTTTGGCTTTGTTACGTCTGGGAAGCCATTTTGGAATTCTGTTGGTAGTGTCTGAGGAACACCAACCTACTGTAAACTTAAAAACTTTGTATCACTTCACGGAGTAATTTCGTCCACTGCAGCGGCGCCTGTCCCATGGGACAAACCTGCCCTTTGCCTACGTTTTGACTTGGCGTCTTGACATGCGGCCAGAAGTTTGCGCATCTTTTAAGACTGGATATTTATTGTCCGACTGGATTACGCTGAAGACATAAGATACATGGACTTATTGGACGGGCAAGTTAAAATTGCAGTTTGTATGGGAACAATTATATCCTACCGCGGTGTCCCAACACAGAGCACAGCTACATTGTATCAGAACGTTGAAACATTTTTGTTGCGTTCTGTCGCAGCCAAGGGGACCTCCTTTCTGCAGAACCGTATGTAGCAAACGGTACCAGCGGGCCTGGGATTTTAATCGCGCTGTGGCGGATCTGCAATCTCAATTCTGGTCAAGATATTACTAAATGTCCTATTTGCAACACGTCGCGTAACCGCGTAGCCTACGGAAATAGCAGTCATGTGTTGCAATGTATTAGACAGTCCTGTTGTCAAGTTGACGGTAAAGGAGATACTAAAATATTGACGAGTAAATATAGCACGAAGCAACCCAAGACGCACGCACCACGGTCGTTCCACTCATCTGTCAAACGAGCACATTGGGTTTTTTAAAGGTATTTTAATCAGACCTCGTTACAGAACTATAGCTCGAAAATAGATGAAATGGTCAGCCACATTGTAACTAATAAAAACGGAGTGTGATTTGAAAGCTCCGCGCTGTAGCCTACACAGGAACGTGCACGGCTCAAAAGGAGCTTAGGATTGGAGTGTATCGTAATTCAGTAGTTCAGTGCTAACCTAGCTCTGTGTTGGAACACTTTCAGTCAGGACGGCACAGTGATGGACACTAATGACGGTCGTGTTGTTCTGTGTGAATGTGTGTGCGCCACCGCGTGAGTTAATGTCTGGAAATGGTTCAGCCTGTCTCAAGAGTTAGCTAGCCGCAGTTCATCAGGCCTGGTTTGTCCCCACCGGGACTTAGACCCGCACAGATATTACACTATTTGAAGCGCAATAGCAAACAGTTGTTTTCACGGATTTATTTGTCATCAGGGTCGACAGACAAGATTCAATTCTCTGCCTTATTAGCTGCTGGAATTCATCATGTGTTCGCTGGTTGGCATGGATGACCATTAGCTAATAACAATAAAGATGTCAGACCAGCTCAGTCCACACACATAAGGAGGCACCATGAAGCCAGAGGGACACATGCTTTTCTCAACAGCTCAACTGGGGGATCTGATGGTTGATATGAGCAGCTTAAAAACACAAGTCCTTGTTGAAAACTAGATTATATCCCCTATGCCTGTCTGTGTTGCATAGCAGGCACCAGGCTGTGTGTATCCCTACTGCACTCCCATCTTTTCCATACACTTAACCTGGTCATTGGTAGGAATGAACAGCAACAGAACTACTATAGTGTATTTGACAAGACATTTAAAAAGCTCTGATTTTTTCCCCCTCTGTTTATAGTCAAATAGGGAAAGCCTATAGTTGATATAAAATCAGATATCACCTCAATCAAAGCACCTTTCTCTGTGGTTGGAGCACCTTATCTGCCAGGAATAGGTATCTGCTTGGCAGCCCTGTCTATAGTCAGCGGCGCAGCGTGCACGCCTCTCACCTCTTTGCATACAGTCTCAAGCTGGACGCAGTGCAGACAGGCAGGCAGGCCGGCAAGTAGGCTGTCTGGCAGGCAGGCAGGTAGGTGAGCAAGTGAGGCGAGACGAGGCTTCCCCTCATGTGGTGATGCAGGTTACCTGTCACAAGTGAGCTGTTTGCCGACAGGTCTGGCTGGCGTGTGCGTTTGCACACCTCGCCCAGGTGTGAACCCTCCCACCACTCTCGCTCTCCGCCCCCCGCTCTCTCCTGTGTGATCTCACCCAATCACATTCCACTGCCACATTTGACTCAGGTGCATGTGTGTGTGTGCTTTTCGGTGAAAGTCTATTCCCCGCCATTTCCTTGTGTGGTCGGGGAAGGCAAGACAGTAGGAGCAGCCATGGAGCAGGTGACATTGTTTCTTCCTTTTGGACACAACTTTGTGTTTCAATGTAGGATTACTAGGCTAAGAATCTGTGGGATTTCAGACTTCATTGTTTTGTGAGAGAAATATGTAAGTCTGTAGATTTTGTAGATGGAATCTATCAAATCTCATTACGGATTGTAGTTAGCCAGAGCCGACTGAATGTAGTGAAAATTCAGGCTCTGGATGTTTTTTTGTTTTGGGAACTGTGTGTCCTACCACACTTCAGAATAGATGCACATCCCAGTAAGTTACCTATTGGGGTACATAGACTAGCAGCTGTTTTTTTTGTACATTCTGTGTAGGTGTTCTGCTGAAGTTCCTGCTAGCCTACTCATTCCCTGGGAGAGTAGTTATGCAGAGCTTTTGGCTAGAGCAGTGTCAGTGAACAGAAGTGCTTTTCTATTTTAGGAAATGACCAGTTTTCATAATTCCAGTTCTTGAAGACAGGCTCATGACAGGCTGAACCAAATGTGTGTGTGTGAGAGCGAGAGAGAGAGAGAGAGAGAGAGAGAGAGGGCGAGAGAGCGCGCTGTGTGTACAATGTGTGTGTACAATGTCTCTTTGATGATAACCACCCCACACCCTACCACCCACAACCCCGAGTTTGGTCCTAAAGTACCGTTTTACCCTCCCCCCCTTTTGTAGTGGCAGCGAAGAATGAACATGGACTTCTCCCCCCTACACACGTACACACCTCCGCAGTGTGCCCCAGACAACACCGGATACACCTACTCCCTCAGGTGAGCCGAGTCGACGTGTACAGTAGTCGAACTCCAGTGTAGCATACCCAACTGCTGGCACCAGATGGAGTCTAGTCTGCCATGTTGATCTATTTGGCTCCTGCGCTTTCCTCATTCATTCACCATGACCTGCAGCCTGGGTGTACCTGTCATTGTGTGTCTGTGTCTGTGTGTTCAGGACAGGTGTGGGTGTCTTTGACATGGCCCCGCCGCACGTCGTGTTTGTTCAAGCGCATGACTGATCATTTCTGCTGAGCTTTGGCTTTTGGACAAGTGGGCTGTGCCCAGTGTTTGAACAGCGCGGTGTACCTTACAAACTAAACAGGAGTTGTAACAAAAACATATGTACTGTTATTACTCTTTAATCAAACGGTTTTATTGTGGAACTAAGTTAATTACATGTCTGGTGTGTAAAATTTGAGTGTGTTTATGAGATGTTTTTGTTTCCTGTTAGCACGTGTTGTAAAGATACAGTTCAGTGTCCTTTTTTTGTTCACGCCCCATAGGTAGTCTGACTACTATATCGCAAGAGAAAATCTGGACTTGTTGATATTTAACTTGTTGACTTCCCTGAAGCTGGCAAATGAGCCGTTATTTGTTTCTTCAGTCAACAAACTGTGAAATATTGTGCCATTTTCTCATTGGTGCAATTGCAAAGATACAAGGACTGTTACGTGTTCCTTTTTCCCCAAATATTCAGATTCATTCATCTCTTCTGCCTAAATCGCAGATCATTTAATACATATAGTCTGCTGTGCCTTTACAATGAACTCTGCAACCTTGTAGCTACATCCACATGCATTGCGGTAGCGGTAGTCTGTCTACAATCACTAAGAGGGAAAAAAAACAAGGCCTGTTAAAATGTAACTAGCAAGAACCAAACTGCATAAACTGGATGATTAGTTTTGTATTTTTTAAAAAAAAATAAGCCTGGAAGTTCAAGAATCTATTCTGCATTAGGTGCCAAGTAAAAAATGTCATGGTTGCCTCAGGATTCACACCGTTTTGCCAGTGGAATGCATCACTATTCATTGATTTGTTGTAGAAAAGCCATACTCTCCCTGCTGTAATTCTTGGATTTTTTTTATTCAGCATGACACACTGACAAACGCTTCAGCCTAATAAGCCTTCTTCACTGTCTTGGCTTTACTATTCGTTCATAAAATGGAGCCCCATAATGCACGCCGTTCCACACGTGGACCGTTGTAATAGTCATTGAAAAGTTAACTACCATAATACTGCAACACTGTAATACAGGGCCTTTCCTTAGTAATGCACTACAACTTGGTCATTGCCATTCTGGTAACTGCAAATTTGTAACACCGTCTTAATGGGTTAACTAGGATAGTACTATAGTGCTACGACATTGTAATGCATTGCGACTGGGTCATCATTATTATCCTGCTAGCAACAGACACATACCGGGTGCTGTGTGTTAACACTGTAGTGATGCACATCTAAACTCAAACACTTGGCCCTGAGGGCCCTGGATCAGAACTTATGTCTGCCTTTAAACGGTGCTCAAGTCCAATGTGATCCAGATGTGTTGGCCCATTGTGCCAGAGTGAGTCTCTCTCTCTCTCTCTCTCTCGCTCTCTCTCGCTCTCGCTCTCGCGCTAGCTCTCGCTCTAGCACCAGTGTGTTTGGTTTGGGCTCTCACGAGGAGCAAGGTTCTGTTCGTTCGTGGTGGTTTAGGGTTTCACTGGGGATGGGGTGCCCTGGCCGTGGAAGTCAGAACACACTACTACAGCTCCAAGAATAGTGAAAGCTGTGTGTGTGTGTGTGTGTGCGTGTGCGTGTGCGTGTGCGTGTGCGTGTGTGTGTGTGTGTGTGCGCGCGTGTGCGTGTGCGTGTGCGTGTGCGTGTGCGTGTGCGTGTGCGTGTGCGTGTGCGCGTGCGTGCGCGTGTGTGTGTGTGTCCGTCCTGGTAATCCACTATTGAGAAAACGGGCAAGTCTGTTGCAGTATTGTCGGGAAGGAATTGTAAAAAGTGATCATGTGACTTCACTCTGATGTTCTTTCATCTCTCATCCGAGTTCACATTTAACCTCCTCCCTCCTGGCTGTCCCGCACAGACCATTTCAGATGTCAAAGTGACGTACAGTAAACAACAGTGGGTCGATCTTGCTGAAACGAACCAAAAACATTGTTGCATTGTTTTTTTCGCGCATAAACGTGATAAAAACATAGTCGCTTTGTTTTTGTTGTGCACATGGTTTCTACATTTTTGTTCTAACCTGACTGCGTGAAACTAGCTGCGCACAACTCAACCTCTAATTGTTGGAAACCGCTGTCAGTTAAAAAAAAATAGCTCACTTCGTTGGCTGCCAGTGTCTTGCCCCTCCTCACAACATTGTGTTGTTTACAAACATGGCGGACCCATGTATATATAATTGTTATTGTCGATATAGATTTGGGTGCTTGTCTAGCTCTGCGTACTGCTTCTGGAGAGGCCTGGGGTGCATTTCTCTCTTATCAATGCATTTTCCCATTGGCAACTACAGAAGTTGCTAACAGGCTAACCACTTCTCTTTTGAGAAATGAACCCCTGGTATGCTAGTGCTGTTTACTACTCTTGCTGCTGTGGGCTGTGGGCTGTGGGCTCCCGTTCCCGTTCCCGTGTGCGGTTCGGCCGATGACTCAGCCTGGGTCCACCACTCGGGTCCCTGGCTCACACTGCACCCGCCTGTGGTTTAGACAGTGAAACACACACACACACCACACACACACACATACATACACATACACACCACACGCACATACACACACACACACACACACACACACACACACACACACACACACACACACTTTCACATACACACATGCACTCAGTCACACACACACAGGCGTGTACACAAGGAATGAGCATAGAGATCTTGTGCTGCAAATCAGTGTGTTATGTAACTTAACTGTTGGATTCCACTCTCCTCAGCCATGGCTATGCCTATTGTTAACTCGTGCCCAGTCTGGTCTTGGGGTGCCCTTTTTGTCCTGTTTGGCAGCGGCCGTTGAAAAATGTCTGACCTTAAGCTTATACGTAGTGTGTAGTAGTGTATCAACCAGGAGCCTCTCAAGCTGCAGCTGGTAGAGCATTATGTCTACAAGAACACTGTGTGAACTAGAGAAAGACTTGTTTTGAAATTTGGGTCTGAGTTTGGATTTATTTGGAAATTCGGAGTGGCATTTTCTCTCATGGACCCCCTGCTGTGTACGGACGGAGTACTTTGGAAATGAGGGGCTGGGTTTCCTCTTTTGTTAAGAAGAAAGTCAATAAGTTAAGTCAAGTCAAGTCAGCTTTTATTGTCACTTTCCTTCATATGCACAAGTCATACAAGGAAAAGGAAATTACCTTTTCTCTCTATACTATGCCAGGACATAGACATACACAAGACTGCCATTTTACATTTTAAGTAAAGAAAGAAAGTCAACAAACCCTTTTCTGTTCCTATTTGCAGCGCTTTTGCATGCTACTGTGAGATCACATTTACATCCCTTAGCTGTAATTTGTATGGTTTCCCACAATGCAGAAACTCAAGTTCCTGGAAACGCATTAGCAACTGTTTGGAAATGCAAAAAGGTATTTCAGAAACGTGAAGCGTGGGTTTTCTATTTCCCCCACCCATGTGATTGGCACATCTCTCTCTCTACGCATCTGCATACAGGTGTGGCAGCCATCCAGCCTTCAGTGCACTCTCCCTCCCATCTCCTGTGGTAACTGACTCGGGGCTAGCAAACACACACACACCTACACACACACACACACACACACACACACACACACACACACACACACACACACACACACACACACACACACACACACACACACACACTCACACTCACACTCACACTCACACACCTACACACACACACACACACCTACGCGCACACACATACACACACACCGACCCAGTGAGCCTATAGTCCATGTGTTTTTTGTTTCTTTGCACAAAAGGTCTGCCCTCTGTCACTGTTCCGGTGGCTTCCCTATACCTGATGCGTTACCAGAAGGGGTGGGTACACATGTCACGGCAGGAATGCAGACCCTGGGAGTGGCAGCACCTACGAGACAGGAGGCGTGATGGGAGAAGAAAGGGAGAGTTTTTAGGGGGATGGAGAGGAGAGGAGAGGAGAGGAGGGGCAGAGCAGAGGAGTGGCCTGCGGCATTTAGTTCCTCAGGTGAGCATACCTGTGCAGGGCTGTGGCATTTAAGGGGATGGGGGCCTGTTCTGACACATGTGTGGTACTTAAACACAGCAGGAGAAAACAGTATTTCCCCCATCACCCCCCCCTCCCTTTGCCCTTTATCCATCTACATACTCTCACTCTACCTCTGAGTCTGTGTGATCAACATGTCATCATGCATAGGTGTATCTATGACACGCTGATTTAAACCCACTATCGCGTGTGTCCAATACGAACTCTACCTCTGAGTCTGTGTGATTGTGTTTGATTGCAAGTACTTCACTTTTTCTTGGTGTGTGTGAGTGAACACTATGTGTTATGGGGACTTTCTCGCGCTTCTCGCCAAGTATCCGTTGGCCCTGAAGGACAATTTCATGTTGGACGTCTTTGACCCAGAAATGAATGTAAAGCCAGCGCTGGCTGTGCTGGATCAAAGAGCCGATTAGAGTGGTTTTATGTAGACCTCTGGGCACTGCTGAGAGGTTAATATGACGCTGTGTGTGTGTGTGTGTGTGTGTGTGTGTGTGTGTGTGTGTGAGCTTGAGCGTGAGCGTGAGCGTGTGCCAGTACTCTGACTGCTTTTGATTCTGCGTTGCTTCTCTTGAGTTTTGTTGTCTTGATTGCGTGACTGACTTGTCTGGGTCGTCTTCTTCTTGCTGTCTGATTTCGTGACTTGTTGGCGCTGCAGCGTCTGTCATCAATCACACACTCAATCATGACATTGCTGTCAGATGGGGAGCTCCATGTTACGATGGGAACACACAGTTTTACAAACCAGTTTCTCACTCACTCACTCACTCACACACACACACACACACACACACACACACACACACACACACACACACACACACACACACACACACACACACACACACACACACACACACACACACAGATATACTGGGGAGGAAGGAAGCGTACCTCCCAAAGACAAAAATAATACCATCGGTTTTGTTCTTTCTTGTCT
>NC_085858.1:47963303-47973303 GCF_034702125.1 Engraulis encrasicolus | reverse complement strand
AGATCTAGAACTCAATGTGTTGAGCGTACAGAGGAGTAGTTTTAAAATATCTAATTCAGAACTTACAGTGGTGTCTGTCTGTATGTGGAAAAAAAGTTCTAGTTTGGATGATGTATGAGAAAAAAGATAAAGTTCTGGGAAGTTCTGGGTGTCATGGCTGCATGAGACAAAGAAAGTTCTGCAGAGCTGGGTTCCTGTCTGCCTTTGGGGAAAACAAATCTAAAAGTTTCACTAAATCTAAAAGTTTGCAGAACTTTGTGGGCGATCTGTCCTCATAAGAGATAAGTTCCAGAACTCTGAACAGGACCGAGTTGTGGAAGTGAGTATAGTAATGTACATTGATTCAACATCAATGAGCTGTGAGCTTAATTCTGGTTTGCATGATTATGTGGAGTAATGTGGCGATGTGGGGAAGCAAGGAGAGGAAAGTTTCAAATTACTCAAATCGTCTTGGATTTCATGGATTTTGTGTATAATAATAACAAATCTTAATAAACTAATCTTAATAATCCTGGACTGTTAGTAAAAAAGATTTTCAAGCGTGACATTGCTGTGCCGTTTGCTTTACTAGTTATTGAGTGTAAGCTATGGAGAGCGACATTACTGCACCATATCTGTGGAAGGAATGGTCTTGGTTGCTCTCTTCTCTTCTCTTCTCTTCTCTTCTCTTCTCTTCTCTTCTCTTCTCTTCTCTTCTCTTCTCTTCTCTTCTCTTCTCTTCTCTTCTCCTCCTCTCCTCTCCTCTCCTCTCCTCTCCTCTTCCCACGCCGCTAGAATGCTCTGCACTGTGAACACTCCTCTCGTGCAGCTGGGCCAGAACTGGGTTCTTCCCGCCATTCTGCAGTCTGCTAATTTATGGGCCCCTCAGGGATCCCAAGAATGTCTTGAGGGAGTGTGAGGACTATCTCTGCATGTGTGTGTGAGAGAGAGTGGCGAGGGGGGAGAAAAGAGTGGAGAGCGAGTGACTCGGTTTGTTGTTTACTTTCAAGGCAGAAAATGTGTGGATGGCGGGAAAGTGTAAATTGTGTTGGCTCAGACAGATGGAGTGAGTTTTTATCGGGGTAATACATCTTTGTTCTACTGCATTGTAATTTATGTATGCTCTTATGGAAAGCGATTGAGGGAGTGTGAGGACTATCTCTGCATGTGTGAGAGTGAGACAGTGACGAGGGGGTAGAAAAGAGTGGAGAGCGTTGTTTACTTTCAAGGCAGAAAATGTGTAGATGGCGGGAAAGTGTAAATTGAATCCGTCTTCCACTGCATTGTAATTTATGTATGCTCTTATGAAACAGCTTGGGGGGGGGGGGGTAAACCCTGTTCTGAAGTCTATTTGAATTCAAATGACAGACCACACCCCCTGTCATTAGGTATGCATTCCCCCCTTCAGATGCATGCATGAAGGAGGGGCAAACTAGCCTGACAGGCCAGACTATTCATTTTGATTTACTTCATGATTCACGAATGGTCTGATTTCGCTTCTCTGGGGAAGGTTTTGTTGTCCACCAGACGGCGGGCCAATAAGGGAACGTTCTTGGGCACATAATAACATATGTTATGGACGTCAAGTGTCAGCGATTGGTCACCACTCATTTCAAACCAGGGCTGAGCTCACCCGTCCCACCTAAGCGCTCCAGCGCATCGAGGATCCAGACCAAAAATGAATTACGATGTAATTACGAAGTAAGGCTAATAACAGTTGAGCTTGAAATTTGTTTTGATCGTGGTAGTGATAAAGCGTGAGATTTATGGGTTGGTTGGCACTGCCATGTGAAGTGGATTTTAAGCAGTAAAGTGAAGAAGTAAAAAGAAAAACCTCTCCTCCCCTACCTTGAAGTGTTCTGTTTAGAGTGGAAGTGATGAACCGAATCCCTACACCTCCATCCTGAGGTGCTGAAGTGTCCTGGAGCAAGACACCTAATCCCTCATTGCCCCAGGGCCTGGAACCAATAGCCTGTAAAAAAAGAAAAAATACTTTTAGGCAAAAGTGTCAGCTTAGTTTAGTGTAGTGAAATACAATGTAATGTAATAAACCCTAAGCCTGTCCTCACTCCTGGTCCTGACTGCTACCAACTACTAGTGTTAGAATATCAATGAGAACGTAGTCCACCTTATTTCAATCATTAGGGAACTAGTGTTAGAAATGACACCCTTGCCACCATGAGATCATTTACCACCACAGTGAGAACACGGTACAACCACAGCTCATGTGGGTTTTGTGTGTGTGTGTGTGCGTGCTCGTGTGCGCGTGTGCGTGTGCGTGAGCGTGTGTGTGCGTGTCTGTGTGCGTGTGTGTGTGTGCGTGCTCGTGTGCGCGTGTGCGTGTGCGCGCCCGCATGTCTGTGTGTTTGAGCAGCGTGGTTTGTGGTCAGTTTTTGTGACCGATGTGGCAGATGACCAGTTGGTAGTTAATTGACAGTCAATTACTCTGTGCACAATGATGAGAAGATCAATACCCACAAGTCTGTTAAACCAAAAATCAATAATAACCAACTAGAGTTTAAGAAGGCATAATCAATATGTATTCGCAGTTTTAACTAGGAAACCAATCACTTAGCGATCATTCGTCAATCATTTGTGAACCATTCCTCATGCCCTTGCACTAATCACCGGTATGCAATGGCACTATGCAGCCTACCTGAGCACATGCACTGTTCAGATGTTACAGTGCTTAAATGATCAGTGGCTTTATAGTCCAAGCAAACCATGCTGTCCGTTTTGGCAGAAAAGACTGTGAAAAACTACAGCTGTGTTTGTGTTTGAACGGGAGTGGTTACAGTGTCCAAGTTGGCAGACAAAAGCCATTGGAGTCTTGCTTTACCAGTACATTTGGCATGTATTGTATTGGCTAACAACATTAGACCTGTCACTGCACTCTAGCTTGGTGCTGTAGGCGTCTTGCTTGAGTGACATTGCTGGACCAAATGGTTTGACAGTTGTGTTGGGAAGAGAGAACACCAACACGCACAGCTTTTTATATAGATGTGTGTGTGTGTTTGCGTGAGCGCGTGCACACGTGTGTTCGTACGCGTGTATGTGCGTGCATGTGTGTGCGTGTGTGTGTGAATGACCCTTATGAGAGATTTACCAATTCAGATTCCAGTTAGTGATTATTTTTTCGGGTTGCTTGCCATGAGTTCTCTTATTGCACTCGGTTGTGTAATGGTGGTTAGAGGGGTGTGGCACTAGTGTGCAGCATTGCACGTGTGGATGTAAGAGGAAGGGAAAGATGGTGAACGGACGGAAACACAGACGTCTACAGGGGGGAGGGGAGAGGAGGGCAACCGGGGTCAGTCGTCCTGGGCCCAGGAAGGAGGAAGGGGCAGAAAATGGTCCTCTTTACATTGTATGTACTGGGTGTGGGGACCTTTCAACATACTTTGTGCCGGCCGGGTGGTCCTGGGCCACAGCAGCTGATGGGTCTGCTCTACTTTTCTGCTTCTCTTGGGTGCAATTGCTCGGAACCGTAGTTGCTAACTACATTAGCTACTTTGTTGTTTGCAATGCAATTTCCCATTGACAACTACCGAAGTTGCTAACTGGCTTTCAAGAAACGCACCCCTGGTTAGAGGGACAGACTGGTGGAGACTGGAGAGCGTCCCAGCATGGGCACAGTAGCATGTGTTGTCATTCAGAGCAAATGTCACTGAGGATTTCAGAATGACAGACACACACACATACAAACTCTCTCTCTCTCTCTCTCTCTCTCTCTCTCTCTCTCTCTCTCTCTCTCTCTCTCTCTCTCTCTCTCTCTCTCTCTCTCTCTCTCTCTCTCTCTCTCTCCCCCATATATCTCTTATTCTCTTCCCTCCCTCACAAATACACACACATGAACACAAAGCTCCTTGTTCTCAAATGAAGGGGGTCCAGCCAAAGTGAAATTCCAGAGACGCTCCATATTTCATCCACTGTGTGCATGCCGTGCACCAGGTGTTTTTTTTTTTTTTTTACTCGCACGTGCACAGCAGCTGTAGCAACTAGCAGCAGTTGTACTGTATGTTTTTGGGGGATAAGAGTGTGTGTGATCAACAAAAGGCCAGCCATGTGGTGTTTCGATCATTCCGAAGTGCAATGAACGCAAAAATATGAACTACGGTATCGGAGTGTGAAGAAATAACCCTTCCAACATGTCCTAACCAAATTCTTGCGTTGCTGAGAGTCAGTCTGCTGACTTGCTGGTGCCAGACCGCTAGTCTTAGTCTACCAGCGTATGTGTGAGGCACGGATTGAGTAGCATACAGAGTTATAGGGGTGTAAATCACAGCCTCCATGGGGATACGATACGGTATAGATTTCTTAAAACAGGGTTTCGATTATTTTCGATACATAAAAAATCCTCACAATACGATACGATTCGATTCGATTTAATTTTTTCCCCTTTTTTTCCAATTTTGTGATACTTTTCCACTTCTATTTTGTTATGGAGCTAGGGCATTGGACAGAGGCCAGCGATTCGATTATTTTCGATACTTAAAGAGTGCCCCACGATACGATGTGATGCGATTAAATCGCCGGCCGATACATTGATGCATCGATACATTTCGATTATAATTTACACCGCTAAGTCGTAGTCTACCAGTGTATGTGTGAGGCATGGATCGAGTAGCATACAGAGTTACATAACATAGCCTACCGGCCAAACCATAATGTCTGTGGTTCTAAGTATTTTCTAATGGTGGGCTGCCTTCATTTTCCCCACAAATCATCATTTCACCACATGTTGTAAAGGGTAGAGATACTTCAGAATGGCACTGATGTCACATATCATGCTTTTAAAACTCCACATCAATACCCTCCAGGTATTGTGTGTGTGTGTGTGTGTGTGTGTGAGAGAGAGAGAGGGGTTATGTGTTGTAATATGATACGAATGGAGGTTGTAAAGTGACAGGCGCTCACAGCTGTCAGGGCATGTGACAACTGTCTGTGTGTGCGTGTGTGTGTGTGTGTGATAGGGCGGGGGGTACGTAGATGTGTGTGTGTGTGTGTGTGTGTGTGTGTGTGTGTGTGTGTGTGTGTGTGTGTGTGTGTGTGTGTGTCTGTGTCTGTGTCTGTGTCTGTGTGTGTGTGTGTGTGTGTGTGTGTGTGTGTACACACTTCACTCATGCAAGACTAGGGACAGTGAGTGAATGGCCTCACTGTCAGACAAAAGTAAGGAGCAGCAGGCAGCTGTATGTGTGTTTGGCCATGCGAACAGGCAGTATGCATACAGTATGTATATTTGACTTGTGGGGTGTTGTCCTCTTCTGCACGGCTCGAGAGCTGTGATATGCGTGTGTGTTAATGCAAAGCAGGTCCCGAGGTTATTCGCGGTGCTAGTTACCACTCACACAGCCACACCCATGCATATGAGAAGTGTGTGTGTGTGTGTGTGTGTGTGTGTGTGTGTGTGTGTGTGTGTGTGTGTGTGTGTGTGTGTGTGTGTGTGTGTGTGTGTGTGTGTGTGTGGACAGACAGAGCAGGCTTGGCTAGATAGTGGAGTCTAATGTATGTGAGCCAGAGCTCGACGTGTAGACGACAGCTACAACCCAACGTGACGTCTGCCTTTCAGAATAGGAAGCATGCCTGGCCCCTGATTATTATACTGGGTTAAATATAACCACATGGGGAGGTCCCACTCTTATCCCAACTCTGAACACACACACACACACACAGACACACACAGACACACACACACACACACACACACAGACACACACACACAGACACACACACAGACACAGACACACACACACACACAGACACAGACACAGACACAGACACAGACACAGACACAGACACACACACACACACACACACACACACACACACACACACACACACACACACACACACACACACACACACACACACACACACACACACAGGGAGGGAGGGAGGGAGAGAAGAAAAAGCCATGTATATCCTATACAGTGAATGTGGCAGCGAGCTACTCCAAGCGAGTAGCAATGTTTTGCAGGTTGCCGTGGCAACAGAACAGCAACAGGAAGTGGGTGCTTGGCGCGTTTGACCGAGTGGGTTTCTCTCCGCTCTGCTGTTTATTGGAGGAGGAGGGACTCCAGATTAAACTGAGAGAGTGAGACAGAGAGAGGGAGGGGCAGGGGGAAGATAAACATTCTGTTCTCATTGCCTTGGCAACAGCGTCTACTGTGCTTTGAATATTTGAATGTTCGACCCAACGTATTCGAGGGGTAACAATGAAAACCTTTTTTGAGTTTGTCAAAGATTTGATTTGTATCGTCATAGTCACATGTCAGCTTTGTCGACATCACTTCTCAGCTTTGTCGACATCACTTCTCTGAGCCATTAAAGTGTCTTTTGAATTTGAGAGCGAGACCTGTAAGAACAATGACAGAGAGGGCAAGAGACTGTTGACTTTCAAATCTCTTTGAGAGTCTGACCAAGAGCATAACAATTAACATTTCCCAAATAGCATGGTGGACCCGCCTCCCTTGGTTTGCTACTACTGGTTGTTTGCTTCCTGACAAAGTGGGAGGAGTTCCCGATTTTTCTGGAGCCAGAAACGATATTTGTATTGCTCCTAGCATGACTAGAAGCTACTCTGAAGGTGTTGCGTCACTAGGAGGGAGGGAGGGAGAGAGGGAGGGGGAGAGAGAGAGAGAGAGAGAGAGAGAGAGAGAGGGAGAGGGACGGAGAGAGAGAGAGAGAGAGAGAGAGAGAGAGAGAGAGAGAGAGGAGACAGAGAGAGAGAGAGAGAGAGAGAGAGAGAGAGAGAGAGAGAGAGAGAGAGAGAGAGAGAGAGAGAGCGAGAGAGCGAGAGAGAGCGAGAGAGAGCGAGTCTGCCACTGACTGTTAAAAGGAGCAGCGGCTCCTTTAAGAGAGGGAGGAGCTCTGCGCGTTGTAGGCACAGCAGCCCTCATCTAGAACCTACAGCACTGGCACACGGCGATTTGACAGTTGTTCTCAGAGTTAGAATGCCAGATGAGTTACAACTCGACATGAATTCAGTTTGCAAAAAAAAAAAAGTCAAGCGCGACAACCGCGAGGTTTATTACCGTCGGACATGAGAATATCTCACTGAATCGCAAATGTGCGCGATTGCAACACAAACAACGATTGCAACACAGAGAGAGAGATATAGAGAGATATATAGAGATATAGAGATATAGAGATATAGAGAGATATAGAGATATAGAGATATATAGAGACATAGAGAGATGGGTTGCGAAGGAAAAGAGATGACTGTGTTGATAAAGTATCCAGGAGAGAGACGTGGCCCCCCAGTGGTGTATGGCAGGAAAGTGTCCATCTCTCTGGCCAGGAGATAAATATAGCACGCTGAAACCTCAAGGGAATCTGTGTGCTTTTGCAACTCTCTCTGTGTATGTGTGTGTGTGTGACACAATCTGTGTGTTTGTCTAACGGCTTTAGGAAACGTCTGGGCCTGGGTGGGACAACAGATTGCAGTCCTGGGAAAAAAAACAAAAAAAACAATGTCACCTCTCACTTTCTCACATGCAGTACACACATGCTGTAGTATTGTTCCCTTTTCTTTTTGATTGTGTGTGTGTGATGTAGGCTGCGCTACAGAGAAACTTGATCACAGAGGCATGACGCAGCACGCCAAAGCCACTTCACCTTTCTACTACAGTCATCTCTCCTGACAATATTCATATTCATGCATATGGTGAACATGAGAGCAACCGCTTCAAGAGCAGCTTGGGAACGTGAACCCCACTTCTGTTAACGTTTAAGAGTGTGGGTTTTTGAACATTCTATAAAAAGAATGTGTTCTATAACAATGCAAGATTCTAAAATTCCAAATTGAATTGAATGGCGCCCAGAATTCTATAGAATTTTCACTGCCCAGACATTCCCGTCACACCGGTGTGATGATACACTCTTAGAAGCACATTACAACACAACAAACATTTTTTGCCATTTTCATACAATTCCTTTATATTTTTGGTGCCCCTGTGCGTGACTGTGTGGTCTGCATATAGGCCTACAGTATATGATGTGTGCATGCATGCATGGGTGTGTTCCATGTTTACGTCTGTAGATGTACGGAGGGCATACATGAACATGTGCATATATAAGTTAAGCGTTCTTATCTTTATCTGAATGACTAATGCATGCAGCCCCAACTCATGTAGGAAGGGGGGACGATAACACAACATACGCAAAAGAAGTCCTTATCTCCCAGCCCCCCGCTGCTTTTAGTGTCTTCCTGCACACAAACAACAACAACAGCAGTCATCTCTGCCCTCTTTCACACACACACCCAATGCTGCCTTCATGGTGGTGGCTCTGTAAGATGTGCCCTGAGAGAGATGTACGCCGAAGATATCTGAGGAAAATGTTTACAGTCCCCAGTTCTCCTCCAGCCAAGATTTTCCCCTTCAACTTTTCCATGGAAGGACAGGGCTTACACAAACACTTGGCTCTCTGTACTGCCTGTGTGAGAGAGAGAGAGAGCGTGACAGACAGACAGACAGACAGACAGACAGACAGGCAGACAGACAGACAGGCAGACAGACAGACAGACAGACAGACAGACAGACAGACAGACAGACAGACAGACAGACAGACAGACAGACAGACAGACAGACAGACAGACAGACAGACAGACAGACAGACAGACAGATCCTAGTAACATTATCATTTGTGTGCGTGTATACCCAGATGGGAAAACTTCCCTGTCAACTGCCTGTGACCACACAGTCTAGCAATGTGTATGCTTGGACTTTGCCTTAAGAAGAAGTGTATGCTTCAAATATGCCTGTATGAGCACTCTGGCGGTCTTCCCCCCTTTTAGGTGCCCCTTTACAGAGTTTCTCTCCTTTCTCGGCACTTTGGGGAATCCCTGACGCCATCTTGAGGCTATTGTAATCGACCCTTTACCCATTTTAGACGAAGGCACCTGCTAAAAAATGCCTGCTGAATGCCCAATAAGCCCCTTTTTGGTAAAGGTGTCCTCAGCCTATAAAAGTGTTCATTCCCTTCTAACATACCCATATTTTTACATAAAAAACCCTTGAATCTCAAGAGTCTCAATGCAGCATCTATGTCACTTCAGGCGTCTCTAGGTCAATGCAGTGTGTACGCAGCATCAGGCTTAAATGGGTTAAAGGTGTTTGGTGTTGATCATTCTATAGCAGTGCTGTTCAAGTGATTTGATGCAACACAGAATGAACTGGTAGCCTACTGGAGATCAACGGTGTAGGGGAAAGAATATGAAGGAGGGTCTCCCCCAACCAACATCACTCTGTGACCTTGAACAGAAAGACAATGTGTTCATTCATGACTATTCATGACTTCTCCTTTAATCTCATGATGCTCATGTGAACATTTTATTTAGCAAAGTTGCTGGGCAACAATGTTGTTAGGGCACTTTCACACTAATGTTGGGAAACACATTGGTCTTCTTCATGTGGTTTAGTTTTCTAGCCGACACTGCCATTTACTAGAGATTGTTGTACAGGGGAACTGTATAAGGTCAGTAAAAATTCTTGAAAGTGGCCGTTCCGTGATGCACATAGGGCACTCGTTTGCTATGCGGCCGACCTGGGTTCGATTCCTGGCTCGGGTCCTTTGCCGGCCCTTCCCCGTCTCTCTCTCTCAGCTCGCTTCCTGTCACCATCTGCACTGTTCTGTCATGAATAAAGTCAAAAAGACCAAAAAAATCTTTTAAGTCTCTTCATGAGGAGTATATTATACAAAATAGCACGCCAGCAAAGCGGCTTGTCATGCTCATTCCACTTGTAGAACACAAGCAGCACATCGTGTCGTGTTACCTGGCAACATTCCTCCAAAAACATCTCACCTCATGATTCATCCCAGTCAGACCTGATGTATCTCAAGTACACAGACAATATCTGCATATTGCCACAAGCTTTGAATTCTCCTCTCTGCCTGCAGAGGACCCAGAGAAGGCAGTAATCCTCCATCCTCCAGTCGCATTGTGGTGTGTGAAAACTAAATACCAATTCATGTACTGTACGCCTGAAGAAGCTGCTGAGTTGTCAGTGAGCATGTTTGCTTT
>NC_085858.1:47953303-47958303 GCF_034702125.1 Engraulis encrasicolus | reverse complement strand
ATTTAAGTGATTAATTACCAAGATTCTTGCTTTAGACATTAATCAATACTTTAAAGACTTGACATGGGGACCAAAACATGTTTTAATTTTGTCTTGATTTGGCCTAATTATAATGTTTGGAAGAGGAATTCACAACCTCAACACAAACTAAATTCCGCGCACCCCCTGAAAACTCTGGCGCACCCCCAGGGGGTGCCTGCACCCCAGGTTAAGAACCACTGCGTTAGAGCACACAGTGTTTACCTTGCTCCTCCTATGGAAGTACCCTCCACTGTGGTCTGGCGGTGGCGGTGGGGCCTCCACTTGATTACTGGGACCACAACCTAATTACCCTGCACAACAAAATAAACATGTCTCCTAAATAAGCAAGCAAAGTTAAGGATGTTTTAGGGTGGTATGGAGCGCATATGTTGGCAAGGCAGGGCATGTTTAGATGTCTGTCAGCATGTGTGTGTGTGCGTGTGTGCGTATGTGTATGCGAGTCTGTGCATGTGTACACCCTGAGGAAAAGGGTGATCTTTGTAAAAAACCAAATCTGCATGTTATAGAGAGGCCTCTTCCAGCTGTTGGTGTTGGTAATCTCCAACATGTTGCCCGAAGCCATCAGCTACACACAGGAGCGTCAAAGAAAACCTGTAGCGCCAGACACACACACACACACACACACACACACACACACACACACACACACACACACACACACACACACACACACACACACACACACACACACACACACACACACACACACACACACACACACACACACACACACAAATTTGGCTAAAGCAAAGCGAAGTTCGCCATTCATTCCTATGAGGGAGGTGAAGGCAAGCGAACAGGAGCAAAAATATTTTTTTTTGACCAAGTTTAATATTATGCAAATGAGGAGCGAATTTCGCGTGCAGTGGCCAATCAAATCAGCAACACAAATTTTTCATTCTATTTGATTTTGTTGCGGCAAGCTGATGACTGTTGACAGAGTCGGCTCCAGCGCACATCTCTTGGTGGGGCGTAGGTAAACAACGGTGGGGCACTGCCATTTATCAAGTTTGAGTCAAGTTCACCTATAGAACTGGTGGCAGTCACGTTTAGTTCAACCTACCCACTGCACAGGCTGATCGCGCTACTACTGTGGAAAACACTTCCTCCTCCCTACCAATAAGTACACCAATATGTCTGCAAGCAAGATTGTTTAGTGCAAGGTGGAAACCACATTCAGCACAGACGCGATATGTGTCCAGGATTACACTGTACTTTTATAGGCCGTCAAGATACACAACATGACAATTCACAGCAACAGGGGACGCTGATAACCCGAAGCGATACGAGCATTTTGGACAAAAACGCTATTTGATTTTGAGCTCTGCTTCTAAGCGTTCCTTTCACTACACCACTCCAAAATATAGATCCACATGGTTGCGTTGTAATAGGCTACTGCTTACAGCAACAATTTACATTATGCATTCAACAACGGAATAACACTCCACTGGGATTATCATTCTGGTAGCCTGTGAAATAGCTAATGAAGCCAGACGTGGACATGCTATGGACCATGGACAGCTACCACCTCCGGTAGAAAAGACTAGAACCTAGAGTAGACAGTCAGAAAATAGGCACGGCATGGTGCGTCATTCGCAGACATCCCGATCTTCCAAAGAGCCGTCAAACTATCCCACTCATCCTCACTAAGCGTCATACCACTGACACCAATATTGGACCCAGTCTAAATGTAGGTGGCATGGACGCTGAAATACTCTACAGTAGTTTGTCTCGAGGATGGTCATTTCAAAGAATGTCAGACGAGCCGAACCTCAAAGCGTGTAGTCTATTAATACAGCGTTTGATTTTTTTTTTTCATTTTTTTTTAACTATGCGTCGTTAGGACAGCAAACAACATTATCAATTGGGCGCACTGGCGAAGTGAACACAAAGACGCAAGACCAAAATCCAGGAACCCACTGCCCCTGTGTTCTGTTGCCAAAATCACTCGTGATGAATTGTTCATCTTTGAGACATGTACCCATTGCTATGTAGTCATTCAAAACATTCTCACTAGTTGCAGGTTAAGCTTACGCCTGAAATGTGAAGTGAAACACTGTAAAACACATACATTGTGCAACCGATCTATTTTTCAACAACTCATCTTGACAACCTGCCTACTCCGCTGTCGTTTTGACATTTAAATAGCCTTGAGGGAGTTTTTTCAAACTCTTCATAGAGGAAAGTAAACGCAAAACATGATGAGCATGGGCACAGAGTTTAATGTGCACAAAATCTTTTAAAAAGAATAGAGCTACTACATCTGATAAGCGCACCAATGGGTAGCCAAACTTCAAAGCCAAACTTAGCCAAACTTCAAAGCATGAGGGGCTAGTAGTAACAACAATCGCACAGGCAAAATCAAATAGACCCAAGTCAAGATGCCGCGGCGGGCAAATTTAACGATCAAATTTCCTTACCTTAAAATGCTGTCTTACAGTGCTTGTCGCAATTATTCACACCGTTTGACATATCCAACCCAGCTAGCAAACTGCTAACATTGTTTTGCTTGTTGTCTCCATTCCACCTCCAGCAGGCTAGATGACAATGTCATCATGACATTTTTGCATTACCCACATCCAGAAATATGTCATACGTGGATGGGTTACTTATGTTGTTTTAACTATTAGGACATTATAACAAATCAATATGTATTATTATCATTATTATTTTACTGTTGGGGGAGATATCGCGCGCTAGTAGGATGGGTGACGTAGGCCTACACAACGCTACGGTGTGCCTTTGAGGACAAACTGCTTGCTTTACCCACAGATTGTCACATGCCGATGTCATTAGTGCCAGATGACTAAAATGCAAGCAAAACCAAAATGTTCCCCATTTTAATTGTATTGCTGTTACTTTGCACGTGTAATTTAAAAAGGATATTAAAATTAAACAGTCAAAATGCAATGGTTTAAAGTATGTTATATATTTTTTTGTCCTGTGTTGGGTGCTGGGGCACCAGTGGCCACTAGGGGGGGCACTGCCTACAAATGCCCCCCCATAGCGCCGACGCTGACTGTTGAGCTGTCAGAATGGAACACAGAATTTCTCTTCGCCCGTTTCACCTGCATGTGTCGCCTGGCGTGAGTATGTATGTTCAGTACATGAGCCTCCATGTCTCTGCACCATGATGGGCCACCACCGCTGCACCACCGCTACGTTGGCCCTTTAGGCAGATTTGTACTCCAAATTTCTGATAAACTCACTACAACTTCATGACAGGAGTTGTACTGTGTTGTCAGATCTCGGCGGCCCTGGGAAGTTTGAAGAAGGAAACGGAAAGTGAAAGGGAAAGGGAAAGTCATACAGTGGACCTTAAAAATAAGCCAATGAATGAATTAAAATGAATGCTACCGTTCCTTCCTCGGTATCTTACTGATGGAGTCGTTTGCTGTCAGACCGTAATGTGTGGAGTCTGTGGACAGGTCTACCACCACACCCCGACTACTACACAGCTCCTTGAAGGCTTACTGGGATCCCCATTTGTACATGTGCCCTTATGACTCAGTCATCTGTTGATGTTTCCCCACAAACGTGTGTGTGTGTGTGTGTGTGTGTGTGTGTGTGTGTGTGTGTGTGTGTGTGTGTGTGTGCGTGTGTGTGTGTGTGTGTGTGTGCGTGTGCGTGTGCGTGTGCGTGTGCGCGTGCGTGTGCGCGTGCGCGTGCGCGTGCGCGTGTGTGTGTGTGTGTGTGTGTGTGTGTGTGTTTACTCTGTTGTACTGTAACAGTCATCAGTCCTCGAGTGTGTGTGGATCATCATTCATAGAGGTGCGTGCGTGTGTGTTTGTGTGTGTGTGTGTGTTTCCAATGAAGACTTCCCTCTGGCCTCTCCCCTTCCTTGTTGGCTCGCTATTTGTCCTGACTCATGCAAGGTTGGGCTTCATGTGGAAACGTGTGTGTGTGCGTGCGTGCGCGCGTGCGTGCGCGCGTGCGTGCGTGCGCGTGTGTGTGTGTGTGTGTGTTGAGACGTAAGTGTGTGGAATGCTGTGTTTCTACCTCTGTGCCTGTAGGTATGTCACTGAAGCTACTCCACAGGCACGCCCACTCTACTGCATTCTCTGTGGTCTGTGGTGATCTTGTGGAATGGTGGGACAGAAAGTGAGAGTGTATTAGTGGAGTGTGTGTGTGTGTGTGTGTGTGTGTGTGTGTGTGTGTGTGTGTGTGTGTGTGTGTGTGTGTGTGTGTGTGTGTGTGTGTGTGTGTGTGTGTGTGTTGTTTGTGGTGTGTGTGTGTGTGTGAGTATACGTGTGTGCACGTGAATGCGTATGTATGCATATGTAGGGAGGATAGGTTTATGACAATGTGTTAGTGCCAATATCTGCACAAATTGGTGGATGTGTGTGTGAGAGAGAGTGAACACATCCAGCCATTTGCTGGATTGTGAGTGTTGTGTTGTGAGTGTGTGTTGTGCTGTGAGTGTGGATGTGCGTGTGTATGGCATGGGTGGTGTTGTGTTGTGAGTGTGTGGATATATGTGTGTGTGTGTGTGTTGTGTTGTGTTGTGTTGTGTGTGTGTGTGTGAATGCGTGTATGGCATGGGTGGTGTTTTAGTGATGCTCAGTTTTGTGTGTGTGTGTGTGTGTGTGTGTGTGTGTGGATGTGTGCGTGTATGGCATGGGTGGTGTTTTAGTGATGCTCAGTACTATGACTCATATCCTGTGTTTGGAAACAGCCAGCCAACGCAGCCACTCCTCAAGAGCTGCTGGCCTGCCTTTGGTTGCCTGCCTTGGGTGTGTGTGTTGGGTGTAGCTCTTCTGGGGTTGTATTTGGGTGTGTGTGAGGGGGTATATATCTGGGAGGAGGCTGTATTTGGGTGTGTGAGGGGGTGTATCTCTGGGAGGCAGTATTGGGGTGTGTGTGAGTGGGTGAATCTCTGGCAATGTGTGTAGGAGAACTCCATACTGCCTGGCTCATAAGTGTCTAGTGTGTGTGTATGCTATGATTATGTCCTTTGT
>NC_085858.1:47940803-47948303 GCF_034702125.1 Engraulis encrasicolus | reverse complement strand
GCCTCAGCGCCAGCCTGCTGGAGGAGGCCAGTCTCAAGGCACACGCCACCTCCACGCCCAGAGGCTGGGGTAGGTGGACACACACACACACACACACACACACACACACACACACACACACACACACACACACACACACACACACACACACACACACACACACACACACACACACACACACACACACACACACACACACACACCTCCACGCCCATAGTGCACACTCACTCTTTGTCTCTCTAACGTACAGTATAGTCTGCTCACATGTGCATGCATACATTAATTTGTGCACCTTTCCTTAAAGTTCTGGTTTGCATATGCACACAGAATAGTGATCCGTGCGATATGTTGACGACTTTTTAAAATCAGGACGTTTAGTTACATTAGCTTTCACTCTGGAACATGTGACTAGATTTTTTTTATCCTCTGTTTTGTCAGCGATGGAGCAGACAGAGGACCCATGAAGGTTAATTAGGAGAGAGGTACAGGGGATGTCAAATTTCAATACATTGCATCATCTGGATTTGGTCATGCATTGTCAGTATTCTTACCCATATTTTTAGTAAATAAATAAATATGCAGACGGTTTTGGAATGTTTCTCCACCAGTTTGACATCTTAGTCATGGTTAAAGTATGCCTTGTGGTGGGGGCAGTGGTGCCTATGAAACCTAGAGAAGGTTAGAAACGGAGAAACGTGAGAGGAAAAAGGGGGGGAGAAATCTTATTTAATGATATCTGTATTCTAAATAAGTCTGTTTTCCTAGCTGAAGGTGGATTATTCCACCCCATATTTTTAAGATGATGTTTTTCTCCATCAGCTACAACGTTCAATCATCATAATCGTGTTTTTCTTTCATCGTTCAAGTTATCACAGAATGTTTTATCATGATCCCACAATTTGTTTTTGGAAACGTATGTGATCATATCTTATGGAGAGTTGCATTGTAGTATGCTTTCTCCCTCCAGGAGAATGTGGTATGCTTTCTCACTCCTGCGTCACACTATAGGCCGTGTTTGTACATGGCATGCCACTGCGGTTTCCCTTCAGTCAGAGAGGCAGCAGGCTATGCTTTTCACAAAATATGACCCATGTTTTCTGCCTGAATTAGTGTCTTCTTAATAAGAAAGTACACGAGAGCATCACCACTGGCACCATGCTAGCTTTTAAAAAAAATAATATTCGGTGTTTGCATGATCACTGCACTCTTGGGCACTTTTCAACGCTTTTTTTTGTTTTTCTTCAGTGCTTGTATAGTTACTGCACTCTAGCGCGGTGTTGAATGGAAGTAGTCCAAACACACTGAATTATATTTGTGGGGCACTTCTGGCCCAATAAACAATACAACTGAAATGAACAGTCAACAGCAACACATTTTTAGATTTTTAGAAAAGATTTCAGCTAGACCAGTGGTTCTCAAACTGTGGGGCCAGGGCCCACTAGTGGGCTGCAAAGGTATATTCCAAAGTGGGCTCTGGCCCCACAGTTTGAGCACATGCAGTGACTTGTATGCTCAGACAGACACCGACGTCACCTGGTGATTGGGTGGGGTGGGGGGGGGAAACCAGACTGAGGACCACTGGCTTCTCCCGTCCCAGTGTGCCTGACCTGTAGGGTCATGGTGGGATTGTCTGCTGGGATTAGGCCTGGAGCGGCCGGCTTGGTAAAAGATCCTGTAATCTGGGTATCTAATCCCCCAACGGTGGGCTTGAGTACCCCTGAGATTACATTACATTACATTGCATTTGGCAGACCCTTTATAACCAAAGCGACTAACAAACGAGGACATAATCATAGCCGATGCTAGTGATGCTGGCTATGTCCTTGTTTGTTAGTCGAAGTGCAAAGTGCACAGGAAATATACAGAACAACAAGTGCAGATGCAAAGAAGGGTTAGATTAGGATCATGGAAAAATATTCATAGTCTGGACCCCATCCCACCCGCGACCCCCACCCCCCTGTTTCTGTGAGCCATTAGGTCATAATCTCTGCCTTTCCATACTTCCTCTGCTCCCTCTCCATCCTCCCATCTCAATCCCACCTTCACTCTCTCTTGCTATATCCAGGGCCGCGAACAGGGGGGGATAAAGGGGTATGTTGTCCCAGGCCCAGGGAGATAGGGGGCCCAGAATTGGGTCCCCATTACATTGTATGTGTTGGTTAGGGGGCCCTTTCAGATGACTTTGTCCCAGGCCCAGCAAAAGCTGTCAGCGGCCCTGGCTATATCTATTAGGGCCGCACAATTAATCGAAATTAATCGAAAATCGTGATATAATCGTGATATTTGAGATTGTCATTTCAATCGTGATTTAATCGTGGCAATAGTGACCTGCCTTCAAGCCTCCTTGAAGCCAGAAGATGCTGACAGGCTGGTGTTTCTAGCCAAAAATCTGTAGGTCTGCCTAAGTTTCACATTATCTACTACTGTATGTATATTAGAGATGCACCGGATCCAGATTTTTAGGATCCTGCCGGATACCGGATCCTACGAAAGGGTTGACACACACATAGCCTACTCACACACATGGGCCCTTTTTATCACGTTGGTTCAAACTATTTTGACTGAAAAGCCTCGGCTACCGGATCCTGGATCATGGAACCGGATCCGGATCCTGTGAAAAACCCTATTATCCTGCCGGATCCGGAACCGGATCTTAGATCCGGTGCATCTGTAATGTATATATTTACATTTTTACTTACCTCTGCTTCCCCTTCATTCTAGGAGCAGAGCATGATGTCGACCTCAAAGGTGGGTGGTGACTTGTTTTTACCGGAGGCCTTATTGAGTAATATTGTGGTGTTGCGCAAGTGCTTAAGAGAACACACTTTTCATATTCACATAATGTGGAATGAGGACATCTGCTGACTCTGAGTATCAGCATTGTAAATCATATTTTGCTGTGCATTTTCATGCAGTGTGACGTACACTTCAGTGACTGTGTGTGTGTGTGTGTGTGTGTGTGTGTGTGTGTGTGTGTGTGTGTGTGTGTGTGTGTGTGTGTGTGTCTGTGTGTGTGTGTGTCTGTGTGTGTGTGTGTCTGTGTGTGTGTGTTGCTCCCAGGAGGCCACAGCGTGCACACGGAGCACCACCACAGCTCGTCGCGGGTCAACGGCGACACCGGCATGACGCAAACACACACGACGGTGGTCAACGGCTACATCTGCCGCGACTGCTCCATCCACGCCGAGAGGAAGGACGCCTTGACGGCCCTGTCCCGATCATCCGGCTCCTCGAGCTCCTCCTCCGGGTCGGCCGCCACCGCTGCTATCGCCGCCTCCGCCTCCGCTGGTGCTTCGGCAGTGGGTGGGGGTATCTATGGGGATGGCAGCCTTCACCTGTCCTCTGGATCCGGATCTGGATCTTCCTCCTCTTACGCCGCCACCTCCATATACAGTCGTGGACAACAGCACAGGACAGGTGAGGAACCTATATAGCATCATGGGTAACACTTTACCTGATGCCGGTGTCATATGCATGTCATTACAGTGTCATGATGGTGTCATGACACAGTCATAGATAAGTCATAAACATTATGTCCATGTCTTTGCCATAACCGAATGTCACTTAAGGCCAACTGTCATAAAATGTTTTTGACATGGACATAATGTGTATGACACATGAATAACTGTGCCATGACACTATTATGACACTGTAATGACATGCTTATGACACAGGCGTCAAGTAAAGTGTTACCGCATCATGTCCTCCAGTGGCGGAACACTTGCACACAGGGCCCAGGGGCCAGACACTCATAGGGCCCTCGTATAGGCCTGCTAAGTTCACAATAGGGCCCCCACCACCAATATAAGAGGGCATGGGGGGCCCTGGGGAAAATGCCTTGCTTGCCCTCCCTATAGCACCCTCCCAGGGTGCACAACTCAAGGTTTCATAACTCCTCGTCCTAGATACAGGGCAAATACGAAGCGAAGTATTGAGAGTGGCTGTAGTGGAAACATGTGCTGTGTCTGAAAGGGGGCACTTGTACACTTCAGGCACTATGTTTCAGTACGTATGCGTATGGCGTATTGATTACGCACTGAAACAGAAGGCCCAAAGTGCACAAGTGCACCATTTAAGACACAGAAATGGACTAAATGGTATAACAAGGATCTGCATTCAAATGCCCTGTCACAGACAATAACAGCACAGCACAGCACAGCACAGCACAGCACAGGTGAGCAATCTATCCAGAATGTGTCCCACTCTACTGCATTCCACTCCACTGCCAGGGTGCATAACTCAAGGTCACAGATGTCCAGATGCCCAGATACAGGGCACGTAATGTACGGCAGTGTGAGAATGAGTTAAGTGGTGGACACATGGACTCAATGGTATAATAAGGATCTGCCTTCACATTCCCTGTGTGCTGCATTATGCCATGAACCACACACTACAGCTTACACACTATATGTCGCGAAGTATGTCGATAAAGGAATGAATTGCTCGAATAAGGTGACGGCTATCTTAGCTGTTTAGTTTGGAAACCTCCAGGAGCAGCACTGCAGCACCAGCGCTAACAACCAGTATGGATAGGAGATGGGTTGTGGTGTGTATAAGGTGAATGTGTGCGAGTATTTGTGCCGTAGCGCAGGTCTGACTGAGCATTGTGCCATGGTGTGTGTGTGTGTTGTATGCGTTGTACGTACAGGTTTGCTGTCGAGCGTGTCGGGCGCGTGCGTCCGCCAGAGCAAGCGTGCCGTGGCCTCGGTCTTCACCGTCATCACGCTGCTTTTCCACAGGATGCTGGGCAGCTCCAGCACCCACCAGCAGGGCGGCGACATCACCAGCAGCACCACCACTAGCAGCAGCAAAGGTCAGAGGTCAACCAGCCGGTCCCAACTTCCTATTGGACAGCTATTCTCTTCTCGCCAATTCTTGTTGGTCCACCAGGCGTCTGTTCGGGGCTTTTCTCTTCTCATACTTCTTCATACATACTCTTCATACAACTACCATATCTTGCTCTAGTACAAGCATATAAATGATGGAAGAATTGCTCGCAAGGTGACACAAACATGAAACTTGGCACAGGTGTTCATTAGAACATGCTCATCAATATTGGGGATAGAGAGACACTGAGAATTCCATGTTGCATAGCAATGGTTGCTAGGTCAAGCATTTTCCATTGTAACCAGCGTCAATGATGCAGTTTCTGCAAATATATACCATAAAGACCCCTCATGTAATTTTATCCACCCAAATCATTGCAATTATGTGAATACCATTTAAAATGATCACTCAACCTCTATTTAAAGCACGTCAAGCGAAAAAGGTTTTACAATTGTCACTATATGGTTGGCCTATCTATATTTTTTATATACACGTGCCAAACACTGCCATTGACCATTCAGAAGACAAAAAATGTCAGTAATTTCAGTAAGAAAAAATGCATACATGATCCATAGTACGTGCTTGTGTTGCCACCTGGCAAAGTGACATGCTTACCCCAGTACTATGAATTATTATGTTGTGGTTTTGTTTTTTGGTCTGCACCTCTTCATCCCTACAGGGGTTGAGGCACGATTGTAGTTCAGGGTCGAATTGAAAATAATCACACCGTTGTTGTTGGTGAAGACTTTATTCACTCAACTTTGGTCAGGAACATCAGGATACAGGTCAGCGGCAAAAACCGACCAGAACCTAAGATCAAACCAGAAACGAAGTCCAGAGTGAACTCATTGCAAGCAGCCAGACAGCATACAGCAGAACTGATCAGCCCGAAGGGTTCCCACTGGGTGTGTATTCAGTGAGATCCGATTGGCAAGTCCTAGTGGCCTCTGGAGCTCCTGCATCGTTTGTCTCCTTCTCTTGATCCGTGTATGACTGTACCTGAGATCTATAGGTTCTGGTATGCAACCTTAAGGTCTGTTTTTTGCCATATGGTAGGACACAGACAGCATGTACTGTACAGAAAACATCTTCTACAATAGTGTTTCTCAACAGGGGCGGTAGAGCCCGCCCAGGGGGCGTTGGGGAGCCCTAGGGGGGTGTTGAGACAGATACAACTGAGTGTTAGTCCAATTTCATTTTTCAATACTAAGGGGGTCATTGGCAGGCTTATGATGATGTCAAGGGGGACGTTGGGAGGCTTATGATGAGGTCAAGGGGGACGTTGGGAGGCTTATGATGAGGTCAAGGGGGGCAGTTGTTAAAAAAAGGGTGAGAACCCCTGTTCTACAACCTTCCCTCACTCCCATTTGCTACGTCACACTTGATTGATTTTCCGCTTCGCTTCCCCGCATAACATCATGCATCATTTCTTATCCTTATCAGTGCTGTTCTGTACCTTTCGTGGCCTTATCCTGCGGTCCATAAATCCTGTATGTTTTTCGTAGAGGATGACCCCTGGATAGCCATTGGGTTTGGCGCGGATATGTTTAAGCTGTCTGCCTCCGTTTTTTAGCTCAAATGAGGTTTCTGATTGTGGAGCGGACCCGTGCCAGATAAGATTTCTGTGTTCATTAGTAATTTTTTTTGTCTTTTTGACTTTTTTCATGATGGTACAGTGAAGATGGTGACAGGAAGTGAGTGGGAAGAGAGAGTCAGGGAAGGGCCGGCAAAGGACCTGGGCCGGGAATAGAACCCGGGTCGGCCGCATAGCAGACGAGTGCCCTACCGTTAGGCCACGGTAGGGCCCCTGTGCATGCAATTCTGAGTGGCTCTTCATCTATTAATGGGTATGACCTAATTAACACCTGTACCAAGTTTCATGCTTGTATCACCTTGCGAGCGTTTTTTTCCCCCTCTGACTGCCTATACTACTCTCTGTATAAATGTTGTCTCTTGTCATTCTCCTATTCCTGGTCCATCGGGAGGGTGATGGGGCGGCACATCTGGCCTTCTCTTCTCATACCTTTCTGTATAGAAATCCCAACTGCTGTCACCTCTATGGGTGGTGTGTCTCATCATTCACTGTCCCTGGTCTTCTCTTCGTTTCCTAATGACCACCATTTCTTGTGTGCCTTCTTGTGTCTTTCTTAAGCTCATTGAGCTTCCTTCAGAGTATTTGGGTGGGACATCTTGTCGTGTCCTCTCTTACTAGTGATTCACAAGCGCCGTCTGTTTTTTTGTGTTACCACTGTCACTCTTGCACTTGTTCATCTTACTGACTTATCTTCCTCTCACGTTTACACATTTCCCTTTCGCTTGTGGTGTTCTTTATCTATTAGCTCTCCCAAACCTTTCTACTTTCCCCCTTTCCACCTTCACTTTTTTGTTCTACTCATGTCTTGTAATTCTCCCCGTTGGTATCTGTGACTGTTGATTCCAGCAGAGGTGGACATCCCGCTTCCCATCCCAAGTCCTACCTCGTGTTTATCTCTCTAGGTCGTCCTCAGACGAGCCTTCCATCATCAGGTCATTGCTTCCAGCCATCCCGAATCTCCATACATCTTTTAAGTTCGCTGGTTACTCTGGGCTCCTGCGTCCTTCTTGAGTATGTCCACGAATGTTAGTGTGGGACGTCCTCTTAACCGGCACCCACGTGATGGTTCCCATAGCACC
>NC_085858.1:47920803-47935803 GCF_034702125.1 Engraulis encrasicolus | reverse complement strand
AGCAGAATCCATATTGAGCTCGAAATCATGGCAACCTAAATCTTTGGCTGGGATCCCCAGCAGTGCATTTGGGCGAGGCTCAACTCAAGGTTGCATTCCTTCATACTTGTGGATAGTTCAGAGAGGCAAGCGGAAATGTGTGTGACCGTGGAGTCATCTGGCACAAAGTAACTGTGCTTCATTGGTGTAACAGTAGTATGAGAAGCTGTGAGAACAGATAACATGACCCATGATGTGGTGTACATGGCAAATAGGAGTCCCAGCACCAGCCCTTAGGACACCTCTGTGGAGAGGCTATGATTTGAGGACAGCTGACCTTGCCCTTGATACATGCTAAGAATGATACCACCAGACTCAAAGAAACACAAAACTCAATTATTTATCTAAGAGAGATGTTAAATAATCATGTTTTGAAAAAAAATGCTAGCTGGTGTGTCTGCACAAATATTTTTAGATTTACTACAAAACAAAAAGATATGTCCATAATCTCTTCTGAAGATATCTTCTGGCTTGCTAGAAACAAAATAAAAGAGTAATTTTGAGCTTGGCTTTTTCAGATTTTGAGGTTTTGCATTTTGAAATTCAATGCATATTTAATTACATATAGTCCAATTACCATATTAAAACATAACATTTCAGAAAACTTGCAATACATTTTTTTCTCACAAATATGTGAATAATCACAGGATTAAGTTTCATGGTGATATCGGCAAGCTAAATATTTTGGCCTATTCACCTGGAGTGTCTCTTGACCCATATAATAAGCCTATGGCAGCCATGTTGAAAAAACTCATTTCCCAAAGTCAGATTTTACTAGATTTTTAGTATGTCATTTAGCAGGTCCAATAGTAATAGAATCCATAGAAAAACCTTTTGTATCAATTTTTTTGGGGTTAAACCCTAAATGTACTCGCCTACTATTTCCAACTCTCTTTCTCTTCCCTCTTAATGTGTCTGTTTTTTGTAGATTGATCTAATATTAAATCATTCTCTAACTTTACTTTCTTTTCTCTCTTAACCTGGTTCCAGTCTTAACATCTTTGCAGATTTCTACTCTGTGCTAATTCTTTTCATTCAACTCTTTTTCTTCAAGTTCTTTTTCAACATGTAGCTCAACCTGTCTATTGCTGTGGAGCACATCTACAGTACACACTCAGTACACCCAATTCAATGAAAAGAACTCATGAACATGTGTTGAAGGGGTTGTTGCTTGGTGTTATGTTGTACAGTTTACCCAGTTGAAAGCCTTTATACTTAGAACTGAATTAAGTTTAACGTAATATGTAAGACGTATATTGAGCTTCCAAGCTGGGAAAGTATTAGAATTGCTAATAGGGAACATTTGTTGTAAATGTAAAGTAATGAAGCAGCAAGGAGGAACTCGCACACCACTGATGCCGATGCATAAAGGATTTTAATGGCACTGATGATGGTCTGAAGGACCGAAAACGTTTTGCACTTCACTGGGTAGCACCTTCTTTATTTTCCTTATGCATTAAAATAATTTATGCATCGGCATCAGTGGTGTGCGAGTTCCTCCTTGCTGCTTCATTGGATTACTTTGTGGAACCAACGCACCCTCCCTGTTACAAACACAAAAGGCGCGACACCCCTTTGGAGTAAATAATTGTAAATGTAAAGTGCAATTAACTAAATTAGATTTCTTTGGTGAACACACCAGGATGACATTCAAACATTTTAGGTCTGTGGTCAATGCATGTTGAATTGCTGTCTGGCTGGGGCTTTTTGTTGTTGTTCACTTTTTGTTGTTGAAGATGGCAGGTAGTGCATCCACATTTAATGCCACTGTTGTACTGATTACATGAATTAACTAATAGTTCTTAATTAATACACAAGCGCATGCATTTTAGGTAATCCAGTAAAACATTTTTTAAAATATAAATTCATACATTAGTGACAAAAGCCGTGGTTGCACCCCCTGACACCTGCTTCTAAAAAATGCCAATGACTTAGCTGTTGATTGCTATCCATCTGCTAATTTCCCGGTCTGCGTGTCTGTCTGTGTGTGTGCTACAGGCGCAGGTGTGCTGGGGGTGTGTCGGGCTGTTTCGTCAGCAGGTGCATCCGGCGGCAGGAAGCTGCTCTCACTACTCTGGCTCCTCCTCTTAGCACCAGGTGAGTACCCGGCATCCATGAACAAAGCAGCACACCTGTCTGATGCATGAGTCTGGCTATTGTGGTATAAAAAAAAGTGTATTGTGCTGGTGATGACTTGGACATGGTAAAGACATTTTTTTAGTACTTCATTCTTGTACTTCATCTGGTACTTTCAATGTGAAACCAAATGCAGCAGAGTTGCGTTTGAATGAGTCTATCTGATCAATCTAGCTGCTAGCCTAACTGTACATTAAGGTATGATGGTGGTGGAAAGGGGTATGATTGTGAGGGATTTGAGCCCTCTCTCTCTCTCTCTCTCTCTCTCTCTCTCTCTCTCTCTCTCTCTCTGTCTCTCTCTCTCTCTCTCTCTCTCTTCTCTCTCTCTCTCTCTCTCTCTCTCTCTCTCTCTCTCTCTCTCTCTCTCTCTCTGTACTGTAGTGTGCTAATGTCTTCTCTCAATCTTAGCCGATTGTCTTTATGGTCTTCTTGCAATGCTGCATGATGCCGTTGCCGATGCGTGGTGTGTTGTGTGCGCACCCGCTGCAGTCAGCAGAATTCCAAAGATATACATACAAACACCTGTGTAGTTTACGACACAGTCATTTTGTCTTGTCCTTTCTGACAGCTATTAGTATGTTGAGCTTTTCCATGTGCAGGGGTTATTGCATACTGTATGTACTGCCAGTTCTCTCCCAGAATCATCTGCGTCAGATTTCCCCCATAGATAGCATGCCTTTCTCACAACACCCATCCGACACAAGTGATCAACACATCTAACTTAATTTGTTTTTGACTGACTTTTTTTTGTTTCTTTCTTGTGTGCGTGTGCGTGTGCGTGTGTGTGTGTGTGTGCGTGCGCATACAGGGAAAGCGGCGAGGGGACTTCTGTGGTGGCTGGGGACAGGATGGTATCAGCTGGTGTCGCTCATGTCCCTCATCAACGTCTTTTTCCTGACCAGGTAGCACATTGCTCCGCTCTGCCTATCTCACAGGAATAACCATGTACTGTGTAATGTCCTTATGAGCTGTGCAATTTTACATATAAGCGATAAGCCCCCTCCTTGAAACCCCGGCACCGATTTGAGTCTGCGCTGTTCCGGATGTCAGTTGGAGAGACGTCAAATTTACGAGGCCAAATTTTTAAAAAGGCGGTTTTGCCTTGACAGGATAGTGGAGAGACAGGAAATGAGTGGGGAGGGGGGAGAGAGAGAGACGGGGATGGATCAGCAAATGAGCGTATTTCTTTGTTTCATGGAAATACATTTTTTATTTCAACCAACATATCTTCTGTACCCTTACAGCACAGAAATCACACTTCACTTAAACTCAATCACACCTCACTTAAACTCTTTCATACTAGCTTTGTGATGTGGCCTGTTCGGACTCGTGCGTGCAACATGTGTACATGACAAAGACTGTGTGTATGGCAGAGATTTTGATGTCATTATCGGGCGAGTGGATATTGGATTTGCAGCCAATTATTTAGTCGGTGACCTTCTGAACTATGGAGAGAGGGCGTGGGGAAAGGAAGGAAAGGGAAGAGAAGCAGTCAGTCAGTGTGAGAGGAGAGGAGAGGAGAGGAGAGGAGAGGAGAGGAGAGGAGAGGAGAGGAGAGGAGAGGAGAGGAGAGGGGAGGAGTGGAGACGTAGAGGAGAGGGGAGGAAAGGAGAGGATAGGAGAGGAGAGGAGAGGAGAGGAGATGTAGAGAGGACCAGAGAGAAGAGGAGAGGGCAGGAGAGAACAGTAAAGGAGAGGTGGGGAGAGGAGAGTGGAGGAGAGGACAGGAGAAGAGAGGTGGGGACAGGAGAGGAGAGTGGAGAAGAGGAGAGGAGAGGAGAGGAGAGGAGAAGAGAGGAGATGTAGAGCACTGGAGTAGCTGGACTGGCCTCTGCCTACGGAGGTCTATTGGTTGATTAGATTAGATTAGATTAGACTAGAGCTGATTTGCCCTGTCTGATAGCTGACTGTTGCTTTCCGTGTGTGTGTTTGTGTGTGTGCGCGTGCGCGCGTGTGCATGTGTGCGTGTGCGTGTGTGTGTGTGTGTGTGTTGCGTCCCTCAGGTGCCTGCCCAAGCTATGGAAGCTCCTCCTCCTGCTCCTCCCCTTCCTACTGCTGCTGGGTAAGTGTGTGAGGATTCCTCATCGTGACCCAGTTCACACACACAAGCACACGCACACGCACACACACAGGCGCGCGCGCAGCCACATGCATGCACACGCGGACACACGCACACACACACACACACGCACACACACACGCGCGCGCACACACACACACACACACACACACACACACACACACACACACACACACACACACACACACACACACACACACAGCCACATGCGTGTGCACACACACACACACGCGCAAAAACACATACTGTCATAGCCATAAAGAGGTCATGCACACAGATACGCATGCATACGAATACACTCGCATGCATACACCATACCTACAAACACACATCACATACTGCACTGTACACACATAAAGGCGGATGCATTGCACACTGCACACCGAGAAACACACATAGTATGTACTCATTCATCTCTGCATACATTTCTTCCTTCCTGTCCAAAGTCGATGCATATGTCTCTTGAGCGCAGCTGTTCTGCTGAGATAGACGTGTAATTGAGGTCATTATGACACTACACACACACACACACACACACACACACACACACACACACACACACACACACACACACACACACACACACACACACACACACACACTCAAACATGCACTTGCTGGTTGACACAACATACATTTAACTTAGACACACACATGCACATGCACACGCACACGCACACACACACACCCTCGGTGTGACAGTGAGGGCTGGGTGACTGGCACATCCTTGGCTGCTTATTGGAGATGTGCTGCCTTATAGTGGCAGCTGAGTGACATTATCAGTGTCGGCACACGGTGCTACACACACACCACACACACACACACACGAAACCCTTCTCTCTCGTGCACAGTCACTCTCACACACTCCCACTAGATCTCTATGGAGTGTGTCTGCCACTTATAGACACTAGACACATCTCTGCATTGGCTTGTCCTCTGCTCTGTGCCAGAGTGTTAGTGTCAGCTCTGGTCTTACCTCTTAACCCCATGTCAATCCTCTCTCTCTATCTCTCTCTATCTCTCTCTCTCTCTCTCTCTCTCTCTCTCTCTCTCTCTCTCTCTTTCTTTCTTTCTCTATATCTTTCTTTCTCTTTCTTTCTCTCTCTCTCTCTCTCTCTCTCTCTCTCTCTCTTTCTCGCACAAACATTGCACGCATGCACGTGCGCGCACACACACACACACACACACACACTAACACACAAATAATAAAATAAACGCAGACAAACATTCACTTCATCTAATTCCCAATCATCCTGACCTACAGTATGTATCTCCCACTCTACTCAAGTGTACATACAAAGGTCATATACTGCATGCACATAAGAAAGCTCCTATTATTACAATGACTATTATTATAACTTTGGTGACATTTCAAGCTCTTACGGCCCTTACTCAGACCAAGGGAGTCTCTCAGTCAGCACACTAGCATAACAAACATGTTCTCTTTGCCTTGCTTTGTCTCCCTGACTCTTTGTCTTCCTCTCTCTCTCTCTCTCCCAGGCCGGGGTTGCCAGATGAGGCTGATGATTTCCAGCCCAAAAAATGCTCAAAACCTGCCTAGAAGCACAAAATCCCGCCCAATTCTATTGATTTCTATGGCAAAAATTGGGCAGGTTTTTCTGCACAATACCATTTTTACCCGCACACTGCCATCCTAAGCAGCCCAATCTGGCAACACTGTCCCTGTCACACACACAAACACATACTCCCTTCCAGGGTTGCCAGATGAGGCTGAAGGTTTCTCGCCCAAAACCTGCCTGGAAACACTAAATCTCGCCCAATTCTATTGATTTCTATGGCCAAAAAGTGGCGGGAAACTGCCCAATCTGGCAACACTGCTCCCCTCTCCATTCAGTAAAAAAATAAAATAAATGTTAATGCATTGCTCGAAGCAAACATGCCTGTGCCTGTAGTCCTCTTTTCAGTTCAGTATGGTTTTCAGTCTCGGAAAACCCACAGTGTGTGAAAGGCGATCGGATTATAGATAAACTACTCTTGTGAATTTCAAATGTCTCATCATCAGGCTCATTCTTTTCTTCATTTTGTCTTGTCTCCTCTGCCTCTCTCTCTCTCTCTCTCTCTCTCTCTCTCTCTCTCTCTCTCTCTCTCTCTCTCTCTCTCTCTCTCTCTCTCTCTCTCTCACTCTCACTCTCACTCTCACTCTCCCCCTCCCTCCCTGAGAATAAGCTTGAATATGTCTTAAGGAAATGATTTATTACTTGTGTTAAAATGCTAATATTTGTACTTAATTTGCCTATCCTCTCTCTCTCTCTCTCTCTCTCTCTCTCTCTCTCTCTCTCTCTCTCTCTCTCTCTCCCCCTCTCTCCCCCTCTCTCTCTCTCTCCCTCCACAGCTCTGTGGTACCTGGGTCCGTCCATGTTGGCAGTGTTGCCGGTGGTGAACGTGACAGAGTGGTCCGAGTGGAGCTCCTCTTCTCTCTACTCCCTGCTGCCCTCCTCCGCCTCCTCCTCCTCCCCCTCCTCCTCCTCCCCCTCCTCTTCCTCCTCCTCTGGCCCATGGCTGGCGCTTCCATGGCTCTTCAGCTCTGACTCCTCCTCCACCGCTGAGGAGCAGGCCACCGCACCCACTCTGCCCCCTGTCACCGCCCCACCGCCTGCCTCCATACCACAGGTGAGAGGAGGGAAGACCAGCTGTCTGACTGGCCTGTGTACTGCCCTACAAAGGCATAGTGCACTATCTATGAAAACGACAACTAAGAAAACTTACAAAAAATGCTTTGGTAGTAAGTTGGATATTGTAGTTACTGCAAATATGACATAGAAATATCCCTCAGGTAGGACACATCTGTACCGTTAGGCTTTTTCGTATGGTCAAGGAGGTGTAATGACCATTTTCAGTCTAAACTCAATTTTGACAAAATATGTAGTTACTGCACTTTGCCTTAAAGGGTTTATGAAACGAAAACAAACGGTCATTCCCATTAAAGCCTTGTTTTTTCTGATAGCATCGATGAGACTTTGAACCCAATCATCCTGGAGGAACTTGTGAAAATGGCAACTCAAAGTGTGAATTCTGTGAAATTTGGTGTGACTAATGAGCTGGGCTGTGACATCAAAGAGGAGAGTCCCTGGTTTGCTAGTATGGCGATCTGAGAAAACAACACACATTTGATTGACCCACATCTTATAAAGGAACCAAAATTATGATACAAACATCAGCGTGTCGAAAAACCACACATCCAACCTCATGAGAAAAAAAAACAGCAGCACAAATCTATTTCAGAGGCACTGATACATCTGCAGAAAGTGACATGTCTGACAGGCGAAGTGACGATTGATGATTGATGTTGACATAGCCTGACAGTTCGTTTTGTTTATGGTTACGCTTCCTAAGGGCGCTTTGCCATGACCCAAAGATGACATGGCGTGTGTATTTGTTGACAAATGGGGGGCATTTTGATTCAATTGCGCGATATAGTGTGATTGAAATGCATGTAGGCTACATGCAAAAATATCATCAACTAGAGAAAAAACGGAAGTATTAGGCTGTTGGAAAAATACCCTAGATAGCCTGAGTCCTCAGCATATTTTTAGCGTTTATCATTATTATTATTTTTTGTGCTCAAAGTCACAGGGGTCGCGTGTCCCTCAGCATGACTCTGAGGACGAGGTGTGTCCAAACGTCAGCCACACGTGCACCACAATACTAAAAACAAACAATCAACGCTTCAAAGTAGGCCTACGCTATGTGCATCTTCGTTTATTCGCTAAGCAGTAGCCCAGTCTGTGAGTTGGCTGTCCTCAACCGAGAGCACCACGCTGATGCGCGGATATCCTCCCAAAACCAATTTATTGACCAGTTGAATGGCAATCAACAAAAAGTGCATATTCCGAGAGCATTCGCATCGGTTTGGCATGTAATGTGCATTACCCTTTCCTGAAAACAACATACAAAGCAGATGGACAAGATAAAACGAGTAGCCTAAAGCAAAGCAGTGCACTCACCTGTCTTCGTGCCCGAGCAGTTACAGGGGCAGTTTCAGTCTGCACGCCGGCGATGTCAATTGTTGGAACTGCTTGAGGCAATAGCATTCTCTTCAGTCCAATCATGCCCGCGATCTCCACATTTGTGGTGAAGCTTGCTTCAAAACCACGCATTGGATCCACAGAGCCCTAGCTTGTTTTAGCCTTCTCCTTGTCGGCCACAGTTCCATCATTCTTAACAGAAGGGAACTTGTGCAAAGATATTCCTTCTGTCAAGTAGCCATTTTTGCAGCTGGCACCGTTCGGCCCTCCAGCAACACACTGCTTGACACTGTGCTTTGTTTTGGTACTAGCCGCCATTGATCTGAACAAGGTGGAATGAGGTGAACTCTCCCCTTCTATGTCACGCATATCATTTGCATAAAATTTGCATGTCACGAAAAAAAGTAAACATAACACTTTTTGGGAACGTTTTAACATGACTTTTAGGACAAAATATCACCCAGACAATATCCCATTTTATTCACAAGGCTTAGAACTTTCAGAATCTGTCCTGGAAATGGTCAAATTCTTTTACTTTGTTTTCGTTTCATAAACCCTTTAAAAAATCGTTATCGAATCATATAATCATGTAGGCTGTTATTTACACCCCTATCCCCCCCTATCCCCCATCCTTCCTCTACCCAGAACTCGGAGGCGGAGGCGCGTCTCCTGGCCCTACTGGCTGCGGACTCGGCGCGGCTGACGCAGCTGGAGGGGCGTCTGGCCGCGCTGTGGCAAAACGTCCAGCAGGGGGAGCAGCGGCAGGAGGAGCAGCACGGCCACACGCTAGGCCTGTACCAGGGCCTGGAGGAGCAGCTGCGAGCCCAGACGGACCGGCAGGCGCTGGGGCTCTGGGTGTCGGGCATCCTGGAGGACCGGCTGGGGGCGCTGAGGGCAGACCTGGAGCAGCAGGCCTCTCACAAGGCAGAGGTGAGGAAAGAGCAGCAGACCTCTCACAAGGCAGAGGTGAGGAAAGAGCAGCAGACCTCTCACAAGGCAGAGGTGAGGGAAGAGCCAGGGCCAGGAGCAGTAGGCCTCTCACAAGGCAGAGGTGAGCTGGGGGCAGTCTCTCACAAGGCAGAGGTGAGGAAAGAGCAGCAGACCTCTCACAAGGCAGAGGTGAGGAAAGAGCAGCAGACCTCTCACAAGGCAGAGGTGAGGAAAGAGCAGCAGACCTCTCACAAGGCAGAGGTGAGGAAAGAGCCAGGGCCAGGGGCAGCAGGCCTCTCAGAAGGCAGAGGTGAGGAAAGAGCCAGGGCCAGGGGCAGCAGGCCTCTCAGAAGGCAGAGGTGAGCTGGGGGGGAGAATAGTTCTGAGAGGATGCGGAAGAATTGATGGGAATAATGGAGGTGTTAAGATGTGGAGGGCTTTTGGATGTTGGTGGCATTTTTAGTAACTTAGTTTAGTTATGGATTGTTTTTCACACTGAGAATAAGCTTGAATATGTCTTAAGGAAATGATTCATTACTTGTGTTAAAATGCTAATATTTGTACTTGATTTACCTATCCTCTCTCTCTCTCTCTCTCTCAATTCAATTCAATTCAATTCAAATATGCTTTATTGGCATGCCTATTGGTAACAGTGTTGCCAAAGCTTACAGATAACATAAAAGAATGTTAAGGTCAATTAGGAACATTAAGCATACATGTGTTAAGAATATCACACGCACACGCACACGCACACACACACACACACACGTACACGCACACGCACATGCACACACACACACACACACACACACACACACACACACACACACACACACACACACACACACACACACACACACACACACACACATTTGCATTAAGAACATTAAACACACACACGCACACACACACAAGCATAAAACCAGAATAATTCATTGCATACGATCACTGTCTCTCCGGGTATGGCATGCTGCAACATGTTTTGCTGCTATTTCACAACTCTCTCTCTCTCTCTCTCTCTCTCTCTCTCTCTCTCTCTCTCTCTCTCTCTCTCTCTCTCTCTCTCTCTCCTTATCTATCTCTCCAGTCTCAGGAGCAGTACGTGGCAGAGCAGAAAGCTCATGAGACTCGTCTGGCTGAACTGGAGATACTTCTGCAGGCCCTGGCTGCCAAGACACAGGTGTGTGCGTGTGCGTGTGTGCGCGCGTGTGTGTTTGCGTGCACACGTGCGTGCGTATGTCCGTGCGTGCATTTGTGTGTGTGTGTGTGTGTGTGTGTGTGTGTGTGTGTGTGTGTGTGTGTGTGTGTGTGTGTGTGTGTGTGTGTGTGCGTGCGTGCATGTGTGCTATTCAGTTGAATGAGGTAGGTCTGCACACAGCCAAAAATGCTTCATAAGCAATTCAATTCAAATATAATATTTCGATCTCTCTGGATCCTCATCAAGGAATATGATCTGATGATTGTCCTGATGAAGATCCAGGGTGATTGAAACTTTGCTTTTTCATTAAATAAAGTAAGTGTTCAACTGTCAACTGTACATTTTCAAATGTTCAACACTTTTGTCTAGCACCTGAAAATAGTGTTTTTGGATGTGCGCACCCTACCTAAAATGTTATGTGTGATATTTACCCATACATAAATGGGAAGTGCTATATTTTAAGGGGAAGGCACACTTTTGCATTGAGCAGTAACATAAATACCTGTATGACGCTTGCATTGCATGTACTGATTTAGTCTGATTTGCAGGTTTTTGATGGAGTGCCACTGTGATTTGCTCCATATGTGGTAGTTAGTGCCAACTGGCTAAGTGTCTGCATGTGTATGTTGTGCATTGAACAGTAACAGTAGCATAAATATGACGGTTGCCTTGCATTTACTGTCTGGCTTGCCGGGTTTTGACTAGGTGCCACTGTAATTTGAACCATATGTGGTAGTTAGTGCCAGCCGGCTAAGTGTCTGCATGTGTTCTATCAGAGTAAGATGCTTCAAGCTCGCACTTTCCCTGGATCCATGTGATATCGGGTGAACGCCACTTTTGGAGACCTTCGGTTGAGAATCAGTGGAGCTCCCTTTGCGCTGTAGATGGCGGTAGCGTGCATATTATACACAAGCCACCATCAAACCCCACAGAAAGAGAAGAAGAAGGATGGGATGAACTTGAGCACACTCCTTTGCATTGAGTGGATGGATTGACGTATCTTACCCTAATAGATACTGTAAATGATGTGTGTGTTATGTTATTCAGGAGGTTCAGCTGCAGCAACAGCAGCATCAGGTGGAGAGGGAGCAGGAGAAGGAGCAGGAGAAGGAGATGGAGAAAGAGAAGGAGAAGGAGAAGGAGAAAGAGAAGGAGAAAGAGAAGGAGAAAGAGAAGGAGAAAGAAGCAGTGGTCCCTCCTCCTCCAATCAGGTGGGAGCATTCGCATCTGCTTTCAACCAATCAGCTTTTACTCAGCACTGGCTATATATTATACTGACAATAAGAGTTGGTTAAGAATTTGGAAAAATGGCACTACATTTCACTAAATAAAAATCACCCCTCTCCTCTCCTCTCCTCTCCTCTCCTCTCCTCTCCTCTCCTCTCCTCTCCTCTCCTCTCCTCTCCCCTCCTCTCCTCATCTCAGTGTGGGTGTGGGCCAGGAAGACCATGATGCTTTGCTGCAGCAGGTGGGTCGTTTGGAGGCGGAGCTTGGCCGCATCAGAGACGACCTGCAGGGGGTGATGGGATGCCGCGGCCGCTGTGAGCAGCTGGACAAACTGCAGGAGACCGTAAGAAGCGCGCACACACACACACACACACACACACACACACACACACACACACACACATGCACGCGCGCACACACACACACACACACACACACATGCACGCGCGCACACACACACACACACATGCTTCTGTACACATATACTGTCTACTCTCACACACGCGCACACATCCACCTTGTTACACTCCGCTGTAATGTACGGTACACATTTTAAAAGTTTATTTTTTTTTATACAGTTTATTCTCCATTAGCTCTTGCACAGTTTTTTTTTAAAGATGTACAGTAGGCTTTAAGCACTGTGATGTTTTGTCTGACCTTGAGTATTGGCAAAGGACGCGCTCAACTTCTTGGAAAAACGAAAGTCTTTGGGTGCGAGATAAAAAGCGTCAACTTAAGGAAGAAAAATCCGCACTCACAAACTGCGTCTCATTATTTATTTATATTACCACCATGTCCAAAAAGCCCTTGTCTGACCTTGCACATTCAGAATATTTCACCCTGATTCTGGTAATAGCAGAGTGGGTTGAGTCAAATTTAATTGATGTTGTGTGTGTCTGTGTCTGTGTGTCTGCAGGTATCTGCGCAGGTGAGTGAGGAGGTGCGTCGTCAGCTTCAGGGCGTGTTCTACGTGGGCGAGGAGGGCGAGCGGGCGGGCGAGGTGCGTCTACCGGAGTCCCTTCTGGCGTGGCTGTCGGCGCGCTTTGCACGCGGCGAAGACCTGCACACCTCACTGGCCGCCCTGGAGAGGAGCATCCTGGGAAACGTCTCCCTGCAGCTGGAGGAGCACAAGCAGCAGATGCAGGAGCAGCAGATGCAGCAGGAGCACAAGCTGCAGGAGCAACCGGCCGCCGCCTCCTCCTGCGCAGAGACCGTCACCCAGAGCGTCACACACACCGCCATGGCTGCAGGCATGACGGAACAGGTGAGACAGAGGGAGAGAGACTCTATGTCTCAATCCACGCACTTGTGTCAGTGCACTGACGGTTAGTGCATAGTCAGTGCTGATAGTATTCAGGCTCCATGCCTGATTTCAGGCTTGACAGAGTTTGCAAAAATAAAAATATTGATAATAATTAGCCATTAGTTTATTCTTATCTCAGAAAGTGTTACAGGTTCAGGGTTTTCTTCTACTCTCAGGCTTGAATAATGGTCATACACACAGGCTATTAAATGTTTGAATAATGTGTCAAAATAGGCCTATGTTACGTCACTATGCAGTATCTTGTCGTTGTCGTTAGAGCAGGGGAAAAAGTTCAGGCTCAGGATTTTTTTTCACTATCACCCCTGCATAGTGCACACAGTGCACTGAGGTCTTCAGTGCATAGTGTCGTGGAAAAGTTTGAGCACTATGCACTGTGCCCTCGCTGGAAGTGACAGCTGAGCATAGCATTAGCTTGCCAAAATATCGGTTGGCTACTGTTTACATTGCACAGCGTCTCCTGCTTGTATTTACTTTTCCTTCACCCCAAAGGGCAACCATCACACATACAATACTTTGCTTGGCATGATAAGGTTTGTGTCCCATCAACATTACTTACAGAATTAGGAGACTGTTGACCAAACTCTTTTACTGAACTGAACGCCACATTTCCTCCATTTCATTGTCAACATGGCGGCCGTTTAGTGCGTGCAGTGTCCATCGTTGAAGCACAGCGTTTTCCGCCAGTGTTAGGGGATCATCCAGGCGCTTTCAGCGAAGAGCTTTCAGTGTGAGCGCCCTATGCACTTAAACACAGTGCCCGAAGTGTTCAAGTGCGTGAATTGAGACACAGGGAGAGTGTGTGCATGTGTGTGAGCATTGCCCAAACCGCCATGCCTGCTGGCATGACCGAGCAGGTGTGTGTGTGTGTGTGTGTGTGTGTGTGTGTGTGTGTGTGTGTGTGTGTGTGTGTGTGTGTGTGTGTGTGTGTGTGTCTGTGTCTGTGTGTGTGTGTGTGTGTGTGTGTCTGTGTCTGTGTCTGTGTCTGTGTCTGTGTCTGTGTGTGTGTGTGTGTGTGTGTGTGTGTAATGTTTTTTACAAGGATTTGTGAATTTATTGGTTGGTTTGAAACTCCTGCACATGTGGTTTTCACTGTATGTTGGGTATGCTCCTCGGCTCCAGAGGGTGCTGTTGTAGTGCTCATATGCACTGGCTTGGTCTGCTCTTGTTATAGATGGAGGAACAGCAAGCCTGTTTCACATTATGTGGGCAGAGGACATAATAGTCATACATATATTTAATATATAATTTGTATTATTTACAATTTTTTATTCTTTTTTTAAAAGATTTTTTGAAGCCTTTTTGACTTACTTGACAGGACAGTTTGAGAGGTGGACAGGAAGCAAATGGGGAGAGAGATGGGGAGGGGTCTGCAAATGAACCAGACCGGGAATCGATCCCGGCTCAGCCGCATGGCAGACGAGTGCCCTACCGGTTGGCCACAGCAGGGCCTATTTATATTTTTTTCATATGTGAAAAGGACACAAACTTGTTCTTATCGCAACACTAAATAGTTGTTTTCCAACCCCAACATCATGTGTCTGAAATCATATTTCTGAAATCCTTCACAATTTCTTCTGGGGTAAAAGGCTGTTCTGAATTTGCTGAGCTTCCAACATGGGGCATTATCGCTCTATATACAGCGAGTTTGGAGCAGCAGACGGTCTCTGTAGCAGGTTACCTGTAGGGCAGCAAAGAAGGAAAAGTGTCTTGCAGGTGTGTGTTAAGCCGGGGACCCGGGTTCGATTTCCCGATCCTGCCCCATCTCTCTCTCCCGATCACTTCTTGTCACCATCTCACACTGTCCAAAATATATATTGTTTTTTTTTAAAGATGCAGCTGTACAAAGTTGGCAATAATTGACAGCAAACAATCTTGGTGCCCCACTCTGTGGCTTTTCCCAGATTTTGTTAATGATTCTACTCATGGCCCCAGTCCACTTGTTTTTGTTTGTTTTTGCAGCTTTGGCTAGAGGATGTTCAGGTTTAAGAATAACTCGAGGACTTTAACCCTTAGCTTAACCTGACTTCCTGACATGTTTTCATTTTGGACTGAGGATTTGGTTGAGGTTGCTACTGGGTGG